>NC_058163.1:15062366-15205666 GCF_020080835.1 Cotesia glomerata
AAAAATAAATATTTTCATTCAAAAGCTGAGAATTTTTCCTACAAAATACAATGTTTTTCGATTTTGTTTAAAAATGTTTTTCATATCAGAAAAATTGACGAAAAAGTTGAAAAAAAATTTTTTCCAAAATTTCAAAAAATCATAACTTCAAGACAGCTGCGTATTAAGAGCTAGAGCTCTCAGGGAATTTTCGTCTCATGATAGAGAACACCTCCATAAATTTTAAACATAATCCACGAGAGTCGCCCCATAAAAATGTTCTTATTTGGTGGAATGACCCATATAGTGATTCAGTCAACGGACCAAGAATTTTACATACATTTTATTTTCGCTGATCACATAGTGAGTGTGTGTGTGTGTGTGTGTGTGTGTGTGTGTGTGTGTGTAAGTATGTGAATCGCTTATAACTTTTGAACGATTGAATCGATCGGAATCTTCCAAACGGCGTTCTAAAGAGTTCCCTCAAACTCAGATTTCCTTTGAATTTGAATCGATTCGGACCGATAGATTTTGAGAAATTCGGAGAAATCTAAAAAAAAATCGGAAAAAAATTTTTTTAAAAGTGGTTTTTTTGGAATAGCTTTTAAGCAGCTCTATCGATCGACTCTAAAAACTAATTTGCCGTTGAGCTTGAAAAACCACGTCGATCACCGCTAATCCGATCAAAATCGGTTGATTTGTTCAAGAGATAAAGAAATAGAGCGTAATAGTCAAGTAGTAGTAGATAAAATACTGGAATGGTGCTGTTTCGCAAAGCTCGAGCTGTCGAAGTCGAAGATTGAAGCCATCTTCCTCAAGAACGAAATTGTACATCGCGGTCCACGTAAGGACAAAAAGAGCCCGTACCCCTATGAAGCAAAAGGACGACAGAGAAAGCCCAAATACGATAACAAACCGCCAAAAATAATGATAGGAGACTCCAAAGTCAAATTCAAATCAAGCGTTAGATACTTAGGGGTACACTTCGACGAGGACCTCAAAGTGAAAAATCACATTAAAACAAGGCGTGCGAAACTAAGTAGGGTATTCGGGCGCATGCGGCGTATTGCGCGGGCAGAATGGGGATTGCGATACCCAGCTATGTCCACCATATACAAGGGTTTCTTTATGCCTGTCGTCACATATGCGGCGGCAGCTTGGAGTGACCGTTGTGATAGGGAGGACTGGAGACATCTTCGAGCACTTCAGCGTCAAGCGCTAATAACAACAACTACTGCCTACAGGACAGTTTCGCTTGACGGGATTTGCGTAGTCGCGGTTGCAGTGCCTATTCAGCTCGTAATAGACGAACGGTGCGCGCGATACAACCTCCGTATTGGCAAACAGGCTACCCTTGGAAACGTCACCGTGCAGCCAGATGCGGAGGATCGCCTTGTCACCCTTAGAACTGAAACCATACGTCGGTGGCAAGAACAATGGGATACATTAGAGAACGGCCGCGAAACTAAAGTCTTCTTTCCAGACGTAGCAGAGCGTCTAACAAACAAATGGATCAGCCCTAACTTCTGGCTGACCCAAATCCTAACCGGCCACGGTTGCTTTAAAGAATACCAATACAAGTACAAACATACGGATAGTAGATTCTGCGACGAGTGTAGGGAGAATGGGTTAGGAGAAAGGGTCGACAACGTGGAGCACTTAATGCTTGAATGCCATGAGTACGAGCCTCAACGCGAGGTGCTCAAGGACATATGGGGTGGGAACGCGGAGTGGGCGAGATTGCGCGTGTGATTGCCACATTCCAAAGTAACTTCAAGCTTTTAAAAGGTTTCAGTAAAGTAGTAATGTGCTGCAAACTCCAAACCCAACTAGCTAACGAAAACGCGACTAGGGACGAGACTCAACAGACATCCTACTAGGTAGAGTCGGAGCGCCTCGGCACAAGCGATATGCTCCACACAATTGTGAGGACAGTATAAAGCTTTGGATGGCTGCCGTAGAATAAGTTAGGGAAAATGACCACAAATAACACAAGTGCCCGGGCACCCTACACACGCAAACACTTACACGTAAAATCATATTTTACACACAACACATTACTCAAACAACATGGTCTTCAATCGACTCCGCCTCCCCGTGGTCCCCGCTGGATACTGCTCATATTCTGTGGGTACATCTCGATGTGCCTACAGGGAATGAGTTGCCAGAGGAGTCGATGAGAGTGGCACACACTTACAATTGTACGCAACTCTTGCAGCTGTTCAATGAATGTGTATAAACACAAGAGAACGGCGGTTTTTCCTTGTCCGCGAACTGGGCTGTGTTCTCGTTATGGTGGGAGTAGGACAAATATACGTGCGTGTATAGCTCTTTTGAGCCCAGGAAACGGCCTCTTTGGAGGTAGGCGAAAGCCTCGCCATATATTCTTCTTGTTCGAGAGATATCGTGAACGAAAGAAAACCGAAAAAAGTGTTTTTTCAATATAACTTCGACATTTCATTTCAGATCGTTTTTGATGTAATAAAATAATTTTTAGAACTTAAAAAACCGCGTCGATCGCCGCCAAGAATGTAAAATTCGGTTAATTGGTTCAAGAGATATCCTCGACGAAATATTTAGAAACAAGAGTTTTTTTAACATACAAATCCTTCATGAGGCTCAAAAAATTGCGTTAAATGCTGCCAACCGCGTAAAAATCGGTTTATTCAAAAGTTATTGCGGTTTGAAAATTTGAAAAATTGTGTTGTATCAAACTTTTAAGCTCGAAGAGCTCAAAAGCATACAAAATCTATCACTTTAATCTCAGAGAGCTCGAAATAACACATGAAATCGTATTTTTGAGCTTGGAGAGCTCAAAAATATCATTAGTGCAATTTTAAGCACCTAGGTATGAAATTAACGAGAAGTTGCACGGATGGCCTTTAGGGTCTACCGTTTTCTAATTTTTTTTCAATACAGCGTGCCTTTTTTTAAAATCTGAAAAGCTCATAATTCCATAGAAAAATGGATGAGAAATTCGAAAAAAATGGTTTCATAACTGTGCCAAAATCGTATCATAGTTAAAAATATTCATTTTGTCCGATTTTTATACATTTGGCTTTTTCTCAAATACCAAATAATGCATTAGAGATCTGAAACTTTCAGGATTTTATTATCTTATTAGTACCTGAAATACCTCCCAGTATCGTGCCGATATCTTTCAAGGCCCAAGTCACTATGTTTATACCCCTAGGGCCTTTAGAGTCTGCAGAAGTTTCAGTTAGGAAATGAGTATTTTAAATTTCAACTCACCCCCGCAATCTCTACCGGAAGTAGATTTCATTGAAATCAATTTTGAGATAATCTCTACATGAGAAATAAAATATTTTAAACATATTAAAAGTTTTTAGAAGCTAAGTCATTCCATGTCAACTCGACCATTAGTTGAAATCGGCCCCCTTCGTTTTGGATAAATTTTGGTCAAGAGTTATCTTTTATGATATAACGAAGTTTTGCCGAAGGAAAAAAAATAAAAAAATTAGAAAAACGGTTGACCCTATACTTAAGCACTAGAAATTGCATCTATTACGTTTTTAAGCTCTTCGAGTCCAAAAATATAATTTTCGTATTATTTTGAGCTCTCCAAGCTCAAAAGTCTGGTAGAAGTTTAATAATAGACTGTTTTTTGAATTTATTAATCGCAATAACGTTTGAATGAATAAACCTATTTCCACGCGGTCACCGGCATTTGACGCAGTTATTTAAGCCTTATGTAGAATCTTCAAGTTTGAATTGATCAAGCTCAGAATTTCGAAGTAATTCCAAAAAAAAACACTTTTTTCGGTTTTATTTTGTCAACGATAACTCATGAACGAATCAACCGATTTTGACCAGACTGATGGTGATCAAGGTACGGTTTTCGAGTAAAAAGCTGATTAATTTTTAGAATCAATCGGTTAAGCTGTTTAAAAGTTATTCTAAAAAAACCACATTACGAAAAATTGATTTTCTTAGTTATTTTGATATTTCTCAAAATCTACCGGTCGAAATTGGTCTAAATTAAATTCAAAATCTAAGTTTGGTGAAGCCCTTTTGAATGACGAATCTCGATGAAATCGGTCAAGCCGTTCAAAAGTTATGAGAGGTTTACATACATACACGCAGACACACAGACACACACACACACACACACACACACACACACACACACACACACACACACACACACACACACACACACACACACACACACAAACACACATACATACAGACACCGTGACAATGGAAGAGTGGAACGAAGAAATATTGTCTGGTGGCAACCCTAGACATCAAAAATGCCTTCAACTCCGCCAACTGGGATCGCATCATGCAAGCTCTTCAAGAGATGAACGTACCCGGATATCTACGAAGGATAGTCGCTAGCTACTTCACGAATAGAGTCCTTAGATATGACACGAAGAATGGTCCAAAGGAGTATGATGTTACTGGAGGCGTCCCGCAGGGTTCTGTTCTCGGTCTACTTCTCTGGAATATCATGTACAACGTATTGCTGAGACTGAAACTACCAAGAAATGTCAAACTGGTAGCGTACGCGGACGACGTAGCCGTAGTAATCGTCGCCAAGCATATTGATGAGATGAATCATATGTTCACGATCACCTTTGAGCGAATTAACCAGTGGATGGACACAGTAAACCTACAACTGGCTAAACAGAAGACCGAGGCTGTACTTATCACTAGCAGAAAAGTGGTGGAAACGATCAATTTAAACGTCGGAGACCAAGAAATCACATCCCAACCATTCATTCGATATCTGGGAGTGATGCTCGATTCCCGACTTAACTTCAAACAACAAGTTGAACACGTGACCGCCAAAGCATCAGCAGTAGTGGCTAACCTAGTACGATTGATGCCCAACATCGGTGGCCCGAAGCAGACAAGGAGGTTATTGCTATCATCAGTAGTTACATCGGTCCTCACGTATGGTATATCCATTTGGTCCGACGCACTTGAGACCCAAGAATCATGGAGGAAAGCATGTCCGGTTTACCGACTGAGCGCGCTAAGAGTAGCCAGCGCCTTCCGAACAATATCAGAGGAAGCAGTGTGCGTCATTTCTGGAACTCTGCCGCTTAGAGTCTTAGCTAAAGAAAGACGGGCCCTTTACCATCGAAAGAGGTCAACTACACTGAGCGCTGAAGAACTAAGAACAGAAGAACGGCAGCACTGCATCTCGCGATGGCAACTTGAGTGGGACGCCGCAGCAAAAGGAAGATGGACACACCGCCTCATACCAAAGATCGACGTTTGGCTGAGCCGAAACCATGGTGAAGTCAACTATTACCTAACGCAGATGTTGTCAGGACATGGGTGCTTTCGAGAGTATCTGCACCGCTTTAAGCACGACGATTCTCCGGAGTGCCCGTCTTGTCCAGGGGTTATTGAGGACGCAAGGCACGTTTTCTTTGTGTGTCCACGTTTCGATCCTCAGCGTGAGGAGTTAGAGAGAATCCTGAACTGGAGAATCCAACCAGAGACAATAGTAGATGCAATGTTGTCGAATAAAACTGCTTGGAACGCTACAAGCATTTTTGCCACAGAAGTGCTTACAGAGCTGCGTTCCATTGAAAGAAAAAGAGCAAATGACAGAAACTAGAAGGAAGGAAAAATAACACCTTAGCCACCAGAAGGAATAGCGGTAGCTGGATCCTCCCCTCACGAAGTAATGCCTGACGGCGGTTTCCATGAGGGATTAGAGGAAAGAAGAAAAGGGGTTTAGGGTTTAGTGGGTAGGGGCGTTAGGGTCGAGTTTTAGTATGACGCTGCGTCGAGTCGCCACATATCCAGGCCAAACAGCTATGCCTAGAATCCGTAAAGGGATTCCCCCCCTAAGAGAAACAAAAAAAAAAACACACACACACACACACACACACACACACACACACACACACACACACACACACACACACACACACACACACACGTCCAAACATACAGAGACCATCGCGGGAATAGTCGGAGAAGCTTCCTTGGGCCTCAAAACGTTGAGATCTAATGAAAACTCGATATTCGAAAAACGGGGTAAAAACAATAATTTGCCGATTTTCAAAAATTTACAATTTTTTTAGCAGAAAGTTACAAATGTTTTTCGAAAGTGTGACGGTTCAGCTAAATTTATAATTAAATATTAGTGATTCGCGATTAGTAAAATTCGCAGAACCACCTATGCAGAGATTCCTTGCTTCGCTGGTGGCAAAGCAACGGCAATCTTAGCTGATAAGAAGTCGTTGCGAACCAGAGTTAGCCTAAACAGCCGCGTCAGTGTGTGACCCGGGTCTCGAAGACGTTCCCTGGGTGTAACTTGAGATCCAACAATGGCTGATAAATTATTGTATCATTTATGCAGACTGAAGAAGTCAGTCTTTGGCGAGATTTTATAGAGCACGGAGCTCCGCTCCGTTGTGTTGGCTCCGCCATAATCATATATAGAAAATAAACGTAACTAATTTTAACAACTGAACTTAATCATTGACGGGATAGGGGGAACACCCGCAGGGTGTTCCACCCTGTCCAATACCTACGGAGAAGAGCCTTTTAGTTGTTCTCACTCCTTCCTGTTATCAGAAAGATTCGTGAGTTACCACCCCCATCACCTTCGGAGGATTTTTCAAGAGGTGCCAAAGGGACCCCTCATTTTATTGGACGAATACCACAAATAATCACGATTAGCAATTTTTATATTATTATTATAAGAAAATTATCATAGTAGAAGTGCTTATCATGTGACGGTGCGTCCGGAGTCTATATACTTCCTAAAATCACCAACCTGAGTTATTTTAAATAAAATACCAAAATTCGAAAACGTTACAGTGGTGCTATGACCAGGATCACATTTAGTGCAAATATTATGATTTTCAAACTCTATGTGAATTCAGTCACTAAAAAGAATACCTAGTGAATATGTTCATATGAAAATTAATATTCATCAATTATTTGGATACTACAGACTTATCTTATATAGAACGGATTAAAAATTTTGTGAAATTATGTGAAGTGATTTTCATCGCGGTGCGTGGTATTTCTCGCGAGTTTATCAATTAAAATTCTTAGCAATGTTTGTTGAGAATTAATTCACTTATTTTATCATTTACCATTTTAAAAGGAAAAATGTTGCTACGGACTAATACACAACGGACTTATATTATACGCAAAGTAAAGTTTTGTGAATCTGATCGAGCATCTTGGAATCTCGAAATTAATTAACAAATACTATGTATATGACTAGAATTACGAATCTACTTAGTAGCCATTTGCAAAAATTTTTGAACACCCTTTTTATGAATTTATTGAAGTTAATAGTGACGAGTGAATTTAAAATTAAAATTATATCACCGTCATTAAATTATTAATTTTAAAAATTAAATTTCGCCACGTGAACGATTTGGTTTATTAATAAATTGTTTAGTGCAATAATTCAAAAATATATGTGCAGTGAACATGTGTCACATTTATTGGATTACTTCATTGGACCACACAGAAAAATAAGATTATTCTAATCAGCCAACTATGTCAATCTACACGCGAGCGACTACCCGCCGTTGGAAGATGAATTCATGTTTAATAATTAAATACTTTCGGAATTAGTACAAAAGGAATTAATTAAAAGAAACAAAAAAAGCGAAAGCGTTGCTACGGACATTCGTTTATTGAATTACGGATTTTTATTAATTTCGTATTTTTATTACACCTAAGTTCACTATAACCAACATGAATATTGAAGTTTTGATAATATCCAATAATTGTAAATGGTAATTATCATTGTTATTCATATTTTATTTAAAAAAATGTCAATTTATAGTTTTACAACTTCATTAATTATGAATTTATGTTAACCAAATAATATTTTACATTGTAAATTTACTTAAATTTACTTATTTTTTAACTGTAAAATATTTTCCTAAGATAATATGAAATTAAGCGATCAGTCAAATATACCGATTTCGAAATCGGATCATGTAGAGATAATAGACTGCCTAATGAAACACGCAGACTTACTGGCAGAAATAGAACAAGATTTAAATAAGCGCGAATGGGAATTAGACAAAAGGGGGCGCGTATTGACTAAACGGGAATACTATTTGACCACGAAAGATCGCGAAGTTAAAAGCGACAGTTGTCCGAGTCTAGTCGATGATTCATACACTGAAAGAAAATTTATATTGACTCAAGAGATATTTTCTTGATCTAAGAATTTATTTTGGGAGACAAATGATTATTTTGCTTGAAGAATTTCTTGTCTTGACTTAGATTTTCTTGGCTTAAGAGCTATATTATGTTCAATCGATACATTTAAGTTTTTCAAACAAAATAACATTATCGTTTAAAAAACTTAAAATAATTCATCAAAATACATTTCAAAAACTAAATAGTCTTTAATTGTTATAACAAATAAAAATTATTTCTTGGAAAGAAGTGAATTAATTAATGACTCAAAAAAAAAGCCATTCTTAACACAAGTCGGTAACATCTTGAATCAATGTTATCGCCTATCTTGAACCAAGAGACAAAAATTCTTGAAAGAAATATATCTATATCTAGTTTCAAGAGTTCAAGTTTTGAAGAAAAAAAGTTTCTTGAATCAAGATTGTTTTTCTATCAGTGTACGTGTTAATTAGAGACGCTCTGTCGTATGTACCAAAATTCGATGGCTCCAGCGCGTCAGTTCCTAATTTTATTTGTTCATGCAAATGAGCATCCTCGTTGCTTGCTCCCGGTTTGAGCCCGCGTTTCTTACCTTAATTCGCCAAAAATTCCAAGAATCTGCTCGAACAACGGTCGAAAACCTTGAATATACTGATTTTCGCGAATTTGAGAAATTGATACGAATGATCTTCGGTTATCATCGATCCGTGAATCAATATAAGGCAGATTTAGAAAATATAACGATGCATGGGAATGAGGATATGATCTCATATGTCAATCGTGTACGTGCCTTATATCGAGAAATTTTGTATGCCGAGGAATTTGAAAAAGATGGAATTACGGATCGCGAAAAGTCCAAAATTGAGAAAGACGTGATTTTGGCTTTTTTTAATGGTATCCTACCTCTTTAACACGTCCAATGCTTACTAAAAGCTCATGATAACCTTGAAGAAACATATATGTCCGCTATTAACACATATAGAGATTACGAGAGCTATATGAGTCGCTTCGACTTGCAAGATCGTACCAGATAAAATCTATCTGATAATGACATATCTATTCGGAATCACGACGGTGATAATGGCTTATTATGTCAATGCTGCGGATTTAGAGATCACTGTCTCGATAAATGTGTTAAGTTTGATAACCTTATTGAGCAATTTAATTCGTTGCCGGAAAATTAAAGTCTCCCGTCGGTAATTATGACGGGGACCGACAGGAGTTTTTTGCTAAAAAAGTAAAGCCCTTCAAGAAGAAAAGAATATTTAGAACTGCCCGAAAAAGGACGGTTTTCAAATCGAACAAAATTGAGCATGATAACGTACCACTCTTAAAGTATTTAGATGAAAATTCATGTAATTCGAACCCATTGAACGATTTTAATTGTCTAAATGGAAAATTATCAAGTCACGCAATTGTCGGTAAAGAGCTTGGTGTACTTGTATGTTCGTGTATTTGTATGTCAGAAGCTCATGCAGTTTGGCCAACCCATGAAAAATTGGGAGCCGATATTTCTAATAACCAGGTTGACGAGCTATTTATTCTCGCAACTACGGAAAGTAATGTAATAATGCCGATTCGACCCCGCTTAGTAGCCTCCGAAATCGAGCATACTCTTAAAAATGACCGCGTCGAGTTCGTGATCTCAGAAACTATTAAAACCGAAAACCTGTTGTATCTATCAGAGGATAATAGATCAGAAAATAATTATTTTCAATCATTGGATTCGAAATTTTATTCGCCATTGCGGATTGCTTCAGAGGAAGACCATCAGAAAAATAATAGGCACAAAAAACTAATTAATACTTATAATATAATTGAGAACATAAGTGGTTACATAACGTCTACATGCTCAACAATTATAAAGTACATATATTTCATCATATTAGTTATGAAATATATATTTGATAAAACTATAACGCTTAAAAAAGGCTTAAGATTTTGGCTGAATATATTAAAGTTCAGGAAATGGAAAATTAAGGTAAGGCAAAAGGTACCTCCAGACAAATTTAGCTTTTCTAAGAATAACGATATTCCAAATTATACAGGCCTTAAATTTTGCATAAATAATAACTGTTATTAGTTAATGTAATTGTAATTACGCGGTTCTTATTATTTTTAAAGATAAAGTTTAATTAAAAATAGATTTGTATCTAATCGAATTTAAATAAAAATTATATTATTATCGAAACAAGGTCTTAGGAACCAAAGATATTCTAACTTTATGTTTCATATAGTTTGTAAGAAGTATGTCAGCTGTTGGTGAGACTCAGGTTTAGGATAATCACAACTGATAAAATTAAATTTGGTTTATATAGAGTCATATCGTTTTTTATGTAAACTCACACCGCTTTTCTGTAAGCGCTGCGACTTTCTTAGGTCAGGAGGTGTGATGTTCCAGCTAAAATTATTATTATAGATTAGTGATTCGCAATTAGTAAAATTCGCGGAGTCGACTATGGAAAAATTCCTTGCTTTGCTGGTGGCAAAGCAACGGCAATCTTAGCTGATAAGAAGTCGTTGCGAACCAGAGTTAGCCTAAACAGCCGCGTCAGTGTGTGACCCGGGTCTCGACGATGTTCTCTGGGTGTAACTTGAGATCCAACAATGGTTGACAAATTATTGTATCATTTATGCAGACTGAAGAAGTCAGTCTTTGAAGAGATTTTATAGAGCACGGAGCTCCGCTCCGTTGTCGTGGCTCCGCCATAATTATATAAATTAAAAAAACGTAATCAATTTTAACCACTGAACTTAATCATTGACAGGATAGGGGAACACCCGCAGGGTACTCCACCCTGTCCAATACCTACGGAGAAGAGCCTTTCGGTTGTTCTCACTCCTTCCTGTTATCAGAAAGATTCGTAAGTGGCCACCCCCATCACCTTCGGAGGATTTTCCAAGCGGTGCCAAAGGGACCCCTTATTTGATTGGACGAATACCACAAATGATCATGATCAGCAATGTTTATATTATTATTATAAGAAAATTATCATAGTAGAAGTGCTTATCATGTGACGGTGCGTCTGGAGTCTATAGACTTCCGAAAGTCACCAACCTGAGTTATTTCAAATAAAATACCAAAATTTGAGAATGTTACAGAAAAGTATGCAAATTCAAATTTTCGCGATTTTTTCCGTTTTTTAATTTTGTTTTTGTAATATCTCGAACGCTATTATAGATACAGTAATGGCCTTTTGTTTGTTTGAAAGGGCACACATAGGGCTATTGAAAGAGAACTATTTTTGTAAAAAATTTTGAAAAATGCTAAAATTGTCAAATTTTGAATTTCTGAAAATCGTCAAAAATAACGAGCACCATTAAAATTTTGGCTCGATTTATATTGTATAAAACCTTCTACTGATTTTAAAAGATCCTGAAATTTTTGGTAGGAGTTTATAACTGTGTGTGTTTTTTTTTTTTTTTTTTTTTTTTTAGGGGGGGGATCCTTTTTACGGATTCTAGGCATAGCTGTTTGGCCTGGATATGTGGCGACTCGACGCAGCGTCATACTAAAACTCGACACTAACGCCTCTACCCACTAAACCCTAAACCCCTTTTCCTTCTTTCCTCTAATCCCTCATGGAAACCGCCGTCAGGCATTACTTTGTGAAGGGAGGATCTAGCTACTGCTTTTCCTTCTGGTGGCCAAGGTGTTAACTACCTTCCTTCTATCTTCTGCTATTTGCTCTTTTTCTTTCGGTGGAACGCAAGTCTTTAAGGACTTCTGTTGCAAACGTGTTGGTAGCGTTCCAGGCAGCTTCTGATGACAACATTGCTTCTACTAGTGAATCTGGTTGCATTCTCTGGTTCAGGATCCTCTCCAGTTCTTCACGCTGTGGATCGAAATGAGGACATACAAAGAAGACGTGCTCCGCGTCTTCAGCAGCTCCTGGGCAGGACGGGCACTCCGAAGAGTCATCGTGCTTAAAGCGGTGTAGATACTCTCGAAAACACCCATGTCCCGACAACATCTGCGTAAGATAGTAATTGACCTCACCGTGATTCCGGTTAAGCCAAATGTCGATCCGAGGTATGAGACGGTGCGTCCACCTACCCTTCTCTGCAGCATCCCATTGTAGTTGCCATCGGCCTATGCTCTTCTGCCGTCCTTCAATTCTAAGTTCTTCAGGGCTCAGTGCAGTAGACCTTTTTCGTTGGTAAAGGGCCCGCCTTTCCTCTGCTAGAACTCTAAGAGGTAGGGTTCCAGCAATGACTCACACTGCTTCTTCTGATATAGTGCGGAAGGCACTAGCTACTCGTAGGGCACTCAGTCGATATACTGGTCCAGCCTTTCTATATGATTCTTGCGTCTTTAATGCGTCGGCCCATGTGTGTGTGTGTGTGTGTGTGTGTGTGTGTGTGTGTGTGTGTGTGTGTGTGTGTGTGTGTGTAAACCTCTCATAACTTTTGAACGGGTTGACCTATTTCATCGCGGTTGGCACTATTCGAAAGGACATGACTAAACTTAGATTTTGGCCATAATTTGGACCGATTCAAACCAGCAGATTTTGAGAAATCTCTAAAAAATACTGCAAAAAAAAATTTTTTAAATGTGGTGTTTTTTTGAATAACTCAAATGGCTTTACCGATCGATTCCAACAATGAATCAACTCTTAACTCAAAAAAACCACTTCGATTTCCACTAGCCCAGTCAAAATCGGTTTATTCGTTCGTGAGTTATCGTTAACGAAAAAAATCGAAAAAATCGCTTTTGAGAATTACTTTGAAATTCGTTGTTCGTTCAATTTAAATTTAAAGATCCTTCATGAGGCTTTAAAAACTTCGTGAATACCACCAACCACGTAAAAATCACTTAATTTGTTCAAAAGTTATGGCGTTTTGAAAATTTGAAAAATAGTGTTTTATTCAACTTCTAGCAAATTTTTGAGCTTGGAAAGCTCAAAATGATACGAAAATTATATTCTTGAGGTCGAAGAGCTTAAAAACGTTATAAATGCAGTTTTGTGCGCTCAAGTACATTAATGGAAAAAATTAAGGGAGTATTCTACTGTAGAATTTTGAAAAAATCGAAAATTTTATTTTTTCATATTTTCAAAGTTTAGATATTCAAAAATATGTCATTAAAAGGATTTTTCAAAATTCTTATTATTTTATGAGTTATAGCCGTTTTAGTAACGTGGCATCGGTTCCGGTCTGACCGCTACAAGTTAATTGGTGGCAAAGGCGCTGGTAAACTCACTGATAAGCTTATCAATGAATTGTCTTCATATTATGGTTTGGCAATTCGTCGAAATCCAGATTCTGTTGAAGACATGGAGAGAGATGTGTGGGCAACCCACTTTCATAAAATTTCAACAAACGAAAATCCTCAGCACATGAATTGTTCATCTAGTTGGTGCAAGTATCGGAAGGCAACAGAAGACGGCACTATTGACGAATTTGACCACAAAAATCCTCTTCTAAATGACAAAGTTTTAGAAGTAATAAAACCAATTTATGAATGTTTATCAGCTGATTCTTTATTGGAACGATGTTTGGGTTCTGAAACCCAAAATAATAACGAATCTTTGAATTCGTTAATTTGGACGTTTGCTCCGAAGCACATTCACGCTGGACCGAAGACAATTGAAATTGCCACTTTCTTCGCAGTTAGTATTTTTAATGAAGGTTTTATACCTATATTAAAAATTTTAGATGTTATGGGAATCACGATTGGCCCAGAAGCTAATGCTTTTGCAGCAAGACGGTACGAAGCACGTATCGAGCGCTCAGAACTCCGGACCAGAGGCGTCAAAGGAGGGTAGAACTGCACGTCTTCACAAGAGAACATCAAAGAATGAGCATTTTGAAGTAGAGAAAGGATTCTTATATGGAGCAGGAATCGCCTATTAAAAATATGTAAGTATTCTGTACCATTCTACAAGTAAAATTGCCGAAAACTTGTCTCAAAACTTCGAACGCGTTTTTCTCGGAACTACTTTTTTCGAGCTGGCGGTAAGGATATCTCGAGTTCTAATGAACTGATTTACTTCAAATTTGATGAGGATGTTCTCTATACGTCGCTTCATTTCGTGAAACCTGCCCAAAACTATAACTTATCATTTAGTATCTTTAAAAAATTCGGAATTGTTAAGAAAATATGAAAAAAAAATTTTTTTTTCAAACTGCCGCCATTTTGAAAAAAAAATTTTTTTAACTTATCCAAGTGTTATACGATAGCGGCATTTATAAAAATTGAGAATCCGTCTGTTTTTTATGTTTCAGATCACCAGGAGGTTTGAAATAATGCACGCCAGGACACCCTCATTTTTTTTGACCCCACTTTGACTGCTCATAACTGTCAATTTTAATTTTTTTTTTTAATAATTTTTTTATGTTATAATAAAACATCATTGAACAAATGATAAAAAAATTGATTGTAAAATATTTTTTGTTTCCTTCGTACAGCGCTTCTAAAACCGGGCGAAATTCATGCCTCTACAGTAGAATACTCCCTTAAGCCTCATAAAGAATTTCTAAGTTTTAATTGGTCAAACTAGAAATATCGGAGTAATTCCGAAAAAACACTTTTTTAGGTTTTCTTTCCTGCACGATATCTCTCGAACAAATCAACCGATTTTGACCGGATTAGCGACAATCGACGTGGATTTCCAAGATCAAGAGAGCTCATTATTTTTGAGTAGTGATTGATAAAGCTGTTTGAAAGTTATTCCAAAAAAACCACTTCTAAAAAAAAAAATTTTTTTTTTTAGTTTTTTTTTTTTAGAGTTTTTGAAATCCATCAGTCTGAATCAGTCCAAATTCAATTTAAAATCTAAGTTTGACTAAGCCCTTTCGAATGGCACCAACCGCGATGAGATCGGTTTAACCGTTCAAAAGTTATAAGAGGTTTAAATACTTACACACACACACACACACACACACACACACACACACACACACACACACACACACACACACACCCACACACACACACACACACACACACACACACACACACACCAGCCACTGCAAACATCGGCACAGTCAAGATGCTAACACCAACAACAACGATCGAGATCCTCGACTTAGATGAAATCTCTACCGAGAGCGAAGTCCGTGAAGCACTCAAACGTGAATTCACTGACAACCTGGAGGTCAAACGGGTAAATTTGACAAAATCCACACCACGAGGTAATCGAGCAGCCTTTTGCGAACTAGACGAGCTCAGTGCGATTAAGGCCCTTGACAAGGCCCGTATACGGATCGGTTTGGTGAACTGTCGTATACGCCCAGTAGTAAAAGTAACACGTTGTTTTAAATGTCTTGGTTATGGATACCAAACATGTCAGTGTGTGGGACCAGACAGAAGCAGGTGCTGCTACAAATGTGGCGGAGAGAACCACAAGGCCGTAAACTGCACGGAGAAGTTAAAATGTTTCCTTTGTGCTTCGGACAAAGATGCCCAGGATAGTCTATGCCATATTTCTGGCACTGGAGCGTATAAGGCATTCCGCAAAGCATTTGCAGAAGCCACGAAAGGTCAGAAATGACACGCATACTACAAGGCAACCTGAATAGGTGCGCCTTGGCGCAAAACCTGCTGCACCAGCGTGTTTTCGAAGATAAAATTGACGTCTGCTTTATCTGCGAGCAATATCTAAACATCGAAGGTAAAACATGGTTCGCAGACGAAACGGGCACGGCAGCAATTTGGATTGTGAACACAAAGAACGTTACCGTCAACAACAGCAGAGGTGGAGCAGGTTTTGTCTGGATTCAAACCCCCACAACCTACTTCATGAGCGTCTATCTCTCAACTAACGAAGGGATTAGTGTGTTCCGACGAAAACTCGCAAATATAGAAGATGCGGTCACAAAGTTCGACGGCGAAGTTATTGTAGCCGGAGACTTCAACGCTAAATCGGCTGAGTGGGGCGCTGCTTTCTCCGACACCAGAGGAAACGAAGTCGCTGACGTCGTGGCTAGACTCGACCTCATAGTGCTGAACACCGGGAGCACCACGATCTTTAGAAGACCAGGGTACCAAGAATCCATCCTCGACATCTCATTGGCGACTCTAAGGACTGCTAACATGATTGAAGACTGGACAGTATCCGAAGAATACAGTGGCAGTGATCACCAGTTTGTGACATTCAGCGTTGGATTGGCATTTGCTCCGGTTTCACAACGCGACGTTTCTAAGCGGAAGTAAAATGCCAAAAGGCTTGATCCAGAGGCATTGCAAGCTTCACTCGCACGAAGCTGGTCTGTCCTCCAGAACAACCCGACAGCGGATACCTGCAGCGAGACGGAAAAGGCAGTGTCAAACACGATGAAGGAAATTACTGCCGCATGTGACGCCTCTATGTCGCGGCTGAAAAACCAGAGCTTCCACAGGCCGGCGTACTTGTGGTCAGCGGACATAGCAGAACTTCGCAAAATATGCCATCAGCTACGTCGCCGAGCAACGAGAGCTACAAAACGCTCCCCAAGCCAGGACTTGTATTCAAAAGAGTACAAGCAGGCCAAAAAGACGCTAAACCGAGCCATTAAAGCAAGTAAAGCGAAACTGTGGAAAGAGATCTGCAACGATCTCGACAATGACCTCTGGGGTAAAGCCTACCTACCATTCCAAATTGTCGCCAAACGACTTGGAAAGGCTTCACCAGAGGCGCCGAAATCTTCTGCCTTGATGGAGAGCATTGTAACGGAGCTTTTCCCCAAACACCTACCGCGGGAGAAGAAACATTACACTAAGAACAGCGAAGTAACACCCTTCACAACTAAGGAATTACAAGACGCGACCAAGTCACTCAAAACAGGAAAGGCACCTGGACCTGACGGCATCCCGGCATCGGTGATCAAAACTGTAGCCCTGGAATACCCAGACATACTCCTGAACACCTACAACGCATGCTTGGCAACTGGCACGTTTCCCGTGGTCTAGTTCGAGCGAGTCTAGTTCGTCCGTGTATTCCGGGACTGGCTAAGTGTCGGCTAGGCCTCAGGAAACTGGGCTAGGAGTACTATCTCCGAGGGTACACCCGTTCCTAGTTATGACAACCGGCTTCACTCCGTACGATGCGCTGATAAATCAAAAAGTATGAGTAATTTAGAGGAAACAAACAAGAGTGGACACAGGCTTCATGCCCAACAAGCAGCGATTGAAACAAGCGCTGAAATGAAGAGAACGCAAGCGCTGGAGCGCCGTGAAAAGCTGACCATTGAGCTACAAGAGTTTGTCCAAACTAAGGTCAATATCCACAAGGAGATAAAGACCAAGACAACCGGTGTAGTCAATGCTCTTGGAAGATTCAAGAAACTGGACGAGGAATGGCAGTCATCACGACGCCGCATGGAAACTGAAAATGAGACGGAAGAAGCAATGGACAGAAATAGAATATATGGTGAGGCTTTCGCCTACCTCCAAAGAGGCCGTTTCCTGGGCTCAAAAGAGCTATACACGCACGTATATTTGTCCTACTCCCACCATAACTAGAACACAGCCCAGTTCGCGGACAAGGAAAAACCGCCGTTCTCTTGTGTTTATACACATTCATTGAACAGCTGCAAGAGTTGCGTATAATTGTAAGTGTGTGCAACTCTCATCGACTCCTCTGGCAACTCATTCCCCGTAGGCACATCGAGATGTACCCACAGGATATGAGCAGTATCCAGCGGGGACCACGGGGAGGCGGAGTCGATTGAAGACCATGTTGTTTGTGTGATGTGTTGTGTGTAACGTCTGATTTTACGTGTAAGTGTTTGCGTGTGTAGGGTGCCCGGGCACTTGTGTTATTTGTGGTCATTTTCCCTAGCTTATTCTACGTCAGTCATCCAAAGCTTTATACTGTCCTCACAATTGTGTGGAGCATATCGCTTGTGTCTAGGCGCTCCGACTCTACCTAGGTGGATGTCTGTTAAGTCTCGTCCCTAGTCGCGTTTTCATTAGCTAGCTGGGTTTGGAGTTTGCAACACATTACTACTTTACTAAAACTTTTTAAAAGCTTGAAGTTACTTTGAGATGTGGCAATCGCACGCGCAACGCTCGCCCAATCTGCGTTCCCACCCCATATGTCCTTGAGCACCTCACGTTGAGGCTCGTACTCATGGCATTCAAGCATTAAGTGCTCCACGTTGTCGACCCTTTCTCCTAACCCATTCTCCCTACACTCGTCGCAGAATCTACTATCCGTATGTTCGTACTTGTATTGGTATTCTCTAAAGCAACCGTGGCCGGTTAGGATTTGGGTCAGCCAGAAGTTAGGGCTGATCCATTTGATTGTTAGACGCTCTGCTACGTCTGGAAAGAAGACTTCAGCTTCGCGGCCGTTCTCTAATGTATCCCATTGTTCTTGCCACCGACGTATGGTTTCAGTTTTAAGGGTGACAAGGCGATCCTCCGCATCTGGCTGCACGGTGACGTTTCCAAGGGTAGCCTGTTTGCCGATACGGAGGCTGTATCGCGCGCACCGTTCGTCTATTACGAGCTGAATGGGCACTGCCCCCGCGACTACGCAAATCCCCTCAAGCGAAACTGTCCTGTAGGCAGTGGTTGTTGTTATTAGCGCTTGACGCTGAAGTGCTCGAAGATGTCTCTAGTCCTCCCTATCGCAACGGTCACTCCAAGCTGCCGCCGCATATGTGACGACAGGCATAAAGAAACCCTTGTATATGGTGGACATAGCTGGGTATCGCATTCCCCATTCCGCCCGCGCAATACGCCGCATGCGCCCGAACACCCTACTTAGTTTCGCGCGCCTTGTTTTAATGTGATTTTTCACTTTGAGGCCCTCGTCGAAGTGTACCCCTAATTATCTAACGCTCGATTTGAATTTGACTTTGGAGTCTCCTATCATTATTTTTGGCGGTTTGTTATCGTATTTGGGCTTTTTCTGTCGTCCTTTTGCTTCATAGGGGTACGGGCTCTTCTCGTCCTTACGTGGACCGCGATGTACAAATTCGTTCTTGAGGAAGATGGCTTCAGTCTTCGACTTCGACAGCTCGAGCTTTGCGGAACAGCACCATTCCAGTATATTATCTACTACTATTTGACTATTATGCTCTATTTCTTTTCTCGAAGAGCCTTCTACTAAGACGAGCAAATCGTCAGCAAACGCAACAAATTTATTCCCGTGTTCTGTCAGTTCGAGTCTCTTAAGGAGATCGTCGAACATGATGTTCCAAAATAATGGTCCTAGCACTGATCCTTGCGGGCACCCTCGCGTTGGCGTTTTCGACTCGCTACCAAAACCCCATGACAGCGCGACCGATCTGTCCTCAAAGTAATTCCGAATTACCGCGTAAATGTTGCTAGGGCAGCCTCTGGCCTTGAGGCCCTCGAGTACTAACGGCCACCACACGTTGTCAAAAGCGCCAGAGATATCGAAGAGAAGTCCGACCACCAGTCTCTTCTCTGAAAAGTCTACCAATCGCCGCATTTCCACAATTGCAACTTCCGTCAACTTTTTGGCTGTGAAGCCAAACTGTCGACTCGAAATATTCCCTTCCGCTAAGACTGTGGTGGTAAGTCGCTCTTTTATGAGCTTCTCGAACACCTTACCTAAACCCGAAAGGAGGCAAATTGGCCGGTAAGATTTAGGGTCATTTGCGTTTTTGTCGCTGCTTTTAACTAACATTATGATTGCCCCCTTCTTCCACTCTTTTGGAAATGCTCCTAGCGCCAAGCAAGCATTATATAGCTCTAAAAACTGTTCGCGAAGGATAACCCCTGCGCGTTTAACTACCTCGTTTTCTATCAGGTCCGGCCCCGGGGCCTTCTTGTTTTTCAGTGTTTTTAAGACCTTGTCCAATTCGCGCGGGGTGAACGGCTCGGCGTCCGCGGTGTCAGGTAGTAAAATTGTGTTGGCTCTAATCTTTTCCTGATCGGGGGTTTCGTTGTCCTGGTCATCGTCTACAATATGCGTCTCGAGAAAACACCTGGCTGTTTCCTTAAAGTTTTCCGTGGATGCTTCGTTACGATTTAGCGTGCGCATTGCACTTTTGACTCTAACTTTTTCTGCGCAGGTTCTGTAAATAGGACCCCACTTTTCTTGATTACCTTTCTTCGTAACGAAGTCCCGCCAGCTGCTTTCCCTCGTCCGCTTTATGTCTGTCGAGTATTGTTTCCGTAGTGCTCTGTATTTGACGCTTAGGCTATTTTTAACTAAATCGTCCCTTTCCCTTTGGTATACCCGTCTGGCTTCGTTCACCAGCTTCTTCGCGCGTGTTAATTTCCTGGTCCACCATGGGTATGATTTTACATGGGTTTTCCTACGCGGAATCGCGGCTTCGCAAGCTTCTAAGATCGATTTGCCAAGTGCAGAAGCATACCTCTCCACGTCCTCAACCGATTCCACTCCAAGGCCATCAAGGTTTGTGCACGCACACAAGAAAAGGATTTCGTCAAACTTTTCCCAATTGGCCAACGTTAAGTTGAACCTCTTGGGGTCTGCCTGTGCGCCATCCTTCTCCCCCGATTTAGCTCCTAGAGTGATCTCGATTGGGTAGTGGTCAGTATTCTGCACCCAACTTCTCTTAATGGACCAGCTAAGAATGCTACTCGCGAGTTTAGGCGTGACGAGTGTCACATCGATATACGAACTCCCGTTAGTTGATTCAAACGTCGGACCCTCCCTCGCGTTGTTGATTATCTCTAACTCGTGTGCGTCAATAAATTGCTCTAGCTTTTCGCCACGCGCGTCGTCAGTCTCGGATCCCCATCTCTCGGATTTCGCGTTCGCGTTCATTGATATTAATACCCGTTTCCCTCTCAGTGCTCGGACCACTTTCTCTAAGTGCTTCAAATGCATGTCTATTTCGTCTTTGTACTGGAAGTATGCCGAGACTACGAAGAACGATGTGTCAGGTCCCATGATCTGAGCGCATACGCAGTGGGTTGTACTAAGTTCTGATAAAACCAGCAACTGGTATTTAGGATTTGTTAAGCAAATGGCCGCATATGGCCTAGACCTGGTTTCGGAAGCAACTTGTATGCCGCAACCGAACCCAGGTATTTTGAAACTATTATTACTATGTGCTGCGTATGGCTCTTGTAGAAGAAGAACATCAATACGTTTTTCCTCCCACAACTGACTCGCCTCCAGAGTCCCAGCTTTGTCGTTCCGCAAATTCGCCTGCAAAACTCGAAGACCTTCAACCCCCATTCCCCGGGTCGCGTGCGGAGACTTTCGATTCGACCTAATGCCCGGCGCGAGCCCATCTAAGTTTGCCGAGTTCGCGGACCCTCTGAGGGTGTTTTTAGTCGTCCCTAGGCATCTTCGCCGGTCGATGCTTCGCGAGTAAGATTCGGAAACCCCCCTTCTACTTGGATTTACCTCTTCTAGGTTCAATCGCGTGAGTTTAACCAAACAGGGTCGCGTAGCTAGAGGAATTAGCTGTTCTATACGTAATGGTTCCACGAGCTTACACGAACGCGATCGCGATGCCGAATTCGCGGGCCGGCGATGGACGGGAGCGTCAGATAGCAGCTCGTTCGGAGAAACGCGGTTGGCTACTCTGGCGCTCCGTCGAACGGTCGAAAGAGTTTGGTGACCACCGAACGTGGGAGCGTCACCTATCCGAGGCTTTGCCGTATTTTCCTGACCGGTTTATTTAAGTTGTAGGAGCTGGTAACACCTACAACCGAAAGCGCAGTGGCAATTCTTGGTTTGGGGTAACGCATCGAGGGATGCCTTTCAATGTTACCTTACTTATGGCGGGACCCACGGAAAGGGAATTGCTTGCTTAACTATGTTCTCTTAAGTTCGCCCTTACTCCCTTAAGAGAGTCATAGTTACTCCCGCCAGAAGCAATGGACACTGGAGCCGACGCCGAAGTAAGAATGTGTATGCGTGTATGTGAGTATGTGTGTAAATTTGCGGCATGGTGCGCAATAGGGGTGAGCTCAACCGCCTTGATAGAAAATAACTAATGTAAGAATTAGGAAATGATTTTTGCTAGCGTAGGAGCTAGTTGAGATCGATTGTTAGTGCAATACTAGCCAATTGATAAATATGTTACTAGTGTGGGAACTAGTTAATTGATTTATTTTGCTAGTGTGGGAACTAGCTTATTAGTAATTTTGATCGCAATGATCGTAATAAGTGAATTTATCAATAAATGCAAATGTTAATTAATGTGATATTGTATGAGGAAAACATTGACTAAAGCCGCGTGGCTGATGCAATTCTTATTAACAATGGCGCCTATAACGGCCGCGTGGCGTCACACTAGTTGAATCTACTGTCATCTATTATTTAAATTAATCCACTGACGAATGACTCGACTTTAATTGATTCTATTTGTTAATTTATCAATGAAGTTAATTAATTTTTTCACTTATTTAATATTCAATGCGTTTAAAGAAGATGGAAGATCTGATAGTAGTTTTTAGAGAATCTTTGACAAAGGGTAGTCGTACTAGTACAAATGTCCAAGCACAACTGACTACGACCGACCACGCTGGCCGGCTTCTCTCCCGCTTACCCGAGGTGCGCATGAGCAGCAGCCATGAGCAATCCGATTACTCCCGATTTAGAGCGAAAAGACTCAAAATAAAGCGACAAAGCCCGAAGGCACAACTCATATAAATTCGTATATATATCAGTTTAGCAGCTAAATAGTACTAACAAAGCCGTGATCTGGTCCTGCGGTAAATGTCCTGTTCAGAGAACAGTCAACAATAAAAAAGCCACCTTCGTAGCAGCATGGGTAGATGGCCTCCGCTTCTACAGTTGCTTTGCACCACCTAGTCTCTCTAATGAACAGTTTGAAGACTTCCTTGATCGGCTAACTGAGGACGTAAGAAAACACTTTCCCGTGGCAATAGCTGGTGGCTTCAATTCCTGGGCAGCAGACTGGGGCAGCAAGTTCACTGATACACGTGGAATAGCACTTCTCGAGGCAATGGCCACACTGGACGTGATCCTTCTTAACACCGGTGACACGCCAACGTATACTAAGGGAGAGGCAAACTCAATCGTCGACCTTACATTTGTCAGCAGTTGCTTAGCTCGAAGAGGTTTTCTTTCGAAGGATACCTTCGCAGAATGGTAGCGAGCTACTTCACGAATAGGGTTCTGAAATATGACACGAAGAACGGTATGGAAGTGTACGAAATCTCCGGAGGAGTGCCACAGGGATCAGTTTTAGGTCCTCTGATGGACATGATAAACTTGCAACTAGCCAAGCATAAAACCGAGGCAGTGCTCATTACTAGTAGAAAAACAGTAGAAACCATCAAGTTGAGAGGCGGAGAACAAGAAATAACATCACAACCATCCATCCGTTATCTAGGAGTGATGCTGGATGCCCGACTCAACTTCAAGCAGCATGTGGAACACGTCAGTGTCAAAGCGTCAGTAGTGAGGGCTAGTCTCGCACGGCTGATGCCTAACATCGGAGGCCCAACGCAGAGCAGGAGGCTACTATTGTCATCAGTAGTCACATCAGTGCTTACTTACGGAATATCCATTTGGGATTATGCACTGGAAACCCAAGAATCATGGAGAAAAGCTGGACCAGTATATCGACTGAGTACCCTACGAGTAGCTAGTGTCTTCCGCACTATATCAGAAGAAGCAGTGTGCGTCATTGCCGGAACCCTAGCTCTTAGAGTTCTAGCAGAGGAAAGACGAGCCCTTTACCAACGAAAAAGGTGAACTGCACTGAGCCCCGAAGAACTTAGAAATAAAGAACGGCAGAACAGCATAGGCCGATGGCAACTACAATGGGATACTGCAGAGAAGGGTAGGTGGACGCACCGTCTTATACCTCGGATCGACATTTGGCTTAACCGGAATCACAGCGAGGTCAATTACTATCTTACGCAGATGTTGTCGGGACACGGGTGTTTTCGAGAGTATCTACACCGCTTTAAGCACGATGACTCTTCGGAGTGCCCGTCCTGCCCAGGAGTTGCTGAAGATGCGGAGCACGTCTTCTTTGTATGTCCTCGTTTCGATCCATAACGTAAAGAGTTGGAGAGGATCCTGAACCATAGAATGCAACCAGATTCACTAGTGGAAGCAATGTTGTCATCAGAAGCTGCCTGGAACTCTACCAACACGTTTGCAATAGAATTCCTCAAAGACTTGTGTTCCACAGAAAGAAGAACAAATATCAGAAGATAGAAGGAAGGTAGTTAACACCTTAGCTACTAGAAGGAAGAGCAGTAGCCAGTTCCTCCCCTTCCGAAGTAATGCCTGACGGCGGTTCCCATGAGTGATTAGAGGAAAGAAGGAAAGGGGTTTAGGGTTTAGTGAGTAGGGGCATTGGCGTCGAGTTTTAGTATGACGCTGCGTTGAGTCTTCACATATCCAGGCGAAACAGCTATGCCTGGAATCCGCAGAACGAATTCCCCCCTCTGAAAAAAAAAACACACACACACACACACACATACAGACATAGTGACACTCTTGTGGGAATAGTCAGGGAAGCTTCCTAGGACCTCAAAACGTCGAGATCTGATGAAAACTCAATTTTTGGAAAACAGGGTAAAATCAATAACTTCCCAATTTTAGAAAATTTGCAATTTTCTTAGCAGGAAGTTAAAAATTTTTTCAAAAGTGGTTTTTTCGAAATAACTTTTAAACGACTTAATCGATCAATTCTAAAAAGTTATCAGCTTTTGACCTTAAAAAACCACGTCGATTGCCGCTAATCTGGTCAAAATCAGTCGGTTCCTTCCAGAGATATCGTGCAGGAAAGAAAACCCGAACAAGTGTTTTTTTGTAATTACTCTGAATTCTTTTGTTTGATCACATTAAACTTAAAAATTCTTTATGAAGCTTAAAAAACTGCGTCGAATGCTGCCAACCGCAAGAAAATCAGTTCATTCATTCAAAAGTAATTGCGGTTTTAACACTCAAATAATAATGTTTTATCAAACTTCTATTAGACTTTTGAACTTGAAGAGCTCAGTATAAATATAAACGTCTTATAACTTTTAAACGACTCGGCCGTTCGGATCCAAATAGATCGCGATCCAAAGATTAACATTGCCATTAAACTTTGTGAAAATTTGAATCGATTCGATATGCTAGATCTTGAGAAATCTCAAAAATAAAATTTTCGAAAAATAGTTTTTTTCATATAACTTCTAAACGGCTCTACCGATCAATTCTAAAAACTAATTTGCTTTTAAGTTCAAAAAACTTTGCCGATTGCCACCAGTCTCGTCAAAATCGATTCATTCATTCAGAAATTATTGCAGTTTGAAAATTCAAAAAATACTGTTTTATTAAACTTCTATCAGACTTTTGAGCTCGAAGAGCTCAAAAACTTAAAACAGCTTACTTTATGAACTCAGAGAGCTCGAAATGACACATTAATTATATCTTTGAGCTCGAAGAGCTCAAAAACGTCATAAGTTCAAGAGCGTATTAATGGAATTAGCGATAAGTTGCAGGGATGGCCTTTAGGGTCAACCGTTTTTCTATTTTTTAACTTGCCGCTAAGAAAATCAAACATTTTTAAAAAATCGGGAAGTGATTGGTTTTACTCCGTGTTGCAAAATCGCAACAGATCTCGACGTTTTGAAGCCCTAAGAAGCTTCCCGGACTATTTTTACGATGATGTCCGTATGTCTGTATTTATGTATGTGTGTGTGTGTGTGTGTGTGTGTGTGTGTGTTTGTGTAGGTAAACCTCTTATAACTTCTGAACGGCTTGACCGATTCTCATTTTTCATTTCTTTCTAATATCTTCGAATTGGCTGAACCGATCAACATCAAAAACTAATCAGCTTTTGAGCTTAAAAATCCGCATCGATTGCCACAAAAAACGTCAGAATCGGTTAATGCGTTCGTGAGATATCTCTGTCGAAAAAATTCGAAAAAAGTGTTTTTTTGTAATAACTCAGAAATTTTTTCTCAGATTAATTTTTTTGTTGAAAATTATCCATAGAGCATAAAAAAGTTCATCTATTGCCGCTTAATGCATGCGAATCAATTGAGTCATTAAAAAGTTATAGCAGTTTGAAAATTAAGAAATTCGTGTTTTATCGAACTTTGATAAGATTTTTCAGCTTGAAGAGCTCAAAAGCATAGGAAAGCTATCCCTTCAAGCTCGAAGAGCTCAAAAAGGTCATAAGTAAAATTTTAAGCGCCTAGGTTTGAAATTAGCGGGAAGTTGCCCGGATGGCCTTCAGGGTCTACCGTTTTTTTAATTTTCAACTTTCCGCTAAGAAAATTGAAAATTTTCAAAAATCGGGAAGTTATTGATTTCACCCCGTTTTTCGAAAATCGAGTTTTCATCAGATCTCGACGTTTTTAGGTCCTAGAAAACTTCTCTGACTATTTCCGCGAGGGTGTCACTATGTCTGTGTGTGTGTGTGTAAGCGTGTGTGTGTGTGCGTGTGTGTGTGTGTGTGTTTTTTTTTTTTAGGGGGGGGAATCCCTTTTACGGATTCCAGGCATAGCTGTTCGGCCTGGATATATGGCGACTCGACGCAGCGTCATACTAAAACTCGACGCTTACGCCCCTACCCACTAAACCCTAAACCCCTTATCTTCTTTCCTCTCATCCCTCATGGAAACCGCCGTCAGGCATTACTTCGTGAGGGGAGGATCTAGCTACTGCTATTCCTTCTGGTGGCTAAGGTGTTATTTTTCCTTCCTTCTGGTTTCTGTCATTTGCCCTTTTCCTTTCAATGGAACGCAGCTCTGTAAGCACTTCGGTGGCAAACGTGCTTGTGGCGTTCCAGGCAGCTTCGGATGACAGCATTTCTTCCACTATTGACTCTGGTGTGATTTTCTTGTTCAGGATCTTCTCTAACTCATCACGCTGTGGGTTCAAACGAGGACACTCAAAGAAAACGTGCTCCGCATTTTCAGCAACTCTTGGGCAAGACGGACAGTCTGGGGAATTATCGTGCTTAAAGCGATTAAGGTACTCCCGGAAACAGCCGTGTCCTGACAACATCTGGGTCAGATAGTAGTTGGCCTCGCCGTGATTTCGGTTAAGCCAAACAATTCTTGGTATAAGTCGATGAGTCCATCTTCCCTTCTCCGCAGCATCCCATAGTTGTTGCCATCTTGCTATACTATGTTGTCGCTCTTCAGTTTTCAGTTCTTCAGCGCTCAGTGTAGATGACCTCTTTCGGTGGTATAGGCTCCGTCTTTCCTCAGCTAGGACACTAAGAGGCAGAGTTCCAGAAATGACGCACACTGCCTCCTCGGATATTGTGCGGAAGGCGCTTGCAACTCTCAGTGCACTTAATCGGTAGACCGGTCCGGCTTTCCTCGATGATTCTTGGCTCTCCGGCGCGTCTGCCCGAACGGATATTCCATATGTTAGCACTGATGTGACTACTGACGACAGCAATAGTCTCCTACTCTGCTTCGGGCCTCCAACATTCGGCATCAGTCTTGATAGACTAGTTACCACCGCTGATGCTTTAGCACTTACGTGTTTAATCTGTTGCTTAAAGTTCAGTCGGGCATCCAGCGTCACCCTCAGATATCGGATGAATGGTTGCGATGCGATCTCCTGCTCGCCGACATTCAGCTTGATGTTTTCTACGATCTTTCTGCTGGTGATGAGCACAGCTTCAGTTTTGTGCTTGGCTAACTCCAACTTCATCATCTCTATCCATTGGTTAATCCGGCTAAATGTGATATCGAAAGCCAGATTGATCTCTTCCAAGTGTTTCGCTACAATCACTACCGCTACATCATCGGCATATGCAACAAGTTTCACCTCTGATGGTAATGCAACTCTCAGGAGAACATCATACATGATGTTCCACAGCAGAGGACCCAAAACCGAACCCTGTGGCACTCCTCCGGTTAGTTCGTACTCCCTTGAACCGTATTTTGTGTCATATTTAAAGACTCTGTCTGTAAAGTAGTTTGATACCATTCTGCGCAGGTATCCTGGCACTTCTTTATCTTCGAGAGCTCGCATGATGCAGTCCCAGTTAGCGAAATTAAAGGCATTTTTAATGTCAAAGGCAGCCTCTGAACAATACTTCTTTCTGCCACGTTCCCATCTCTTTCTAGCGATTGCCTTCGTAGCTGTATCGACCACCAGGTTGATCGCATCCAGCGTTGATCGTCCTTTACGGAAACCATACTGGCCTTCTGCTAGGAGTGGATCGACGGCTGCTTCTATTCGTTGGTTCATTATACGCTCTAATATCTTACACTCTAGTATCCAGCATACAGAGTGGTCGGTAGGATGATGGCTCGTCCGGTGGCTTCTTCCCTTTAGGGAGAAGTACAAGTCTTTAATGTTTCCATCTTGTAGGAAAAATCCCTTCTTTGAGGCACGAATCGTAGGTATCTAAGAATAGATTTGGCGCTTCTTTAATAGCTGTTTTAAATGCAATTTTCGGGATTCCATCCAATTCCGGTGCCTCATTATTCCCTACTCGGTTGCACGCCTCCATTAGTTCCTCTTCTGTGACAGACGGAATGTCGTCTCGATTTACTGGCAATGAAGAATAGCCGAACTAACTTTGTCGAGGAAACAACGTAGATACTATTCTTTCCAGGAGCTGTGGACACGTAGGTGATGGCATTGGCTGGCGCTTCAGATGGATCATGACCACCCTATACGGTCTGCCCCATGAGTCCTTTTCTACCTCATTTACGAGTTCCTTCCAACAACGTGTTTTGCTATCTTTGATGGCCTTGTTCAGTTTTCGACGGGCCTTTTTGTATTCTGCAACCAGCTCCGCAGAGTGAGGGCGTCAGTGGCCACGCTGTGATAATCTTCTCTTTTTGTGACAGGCTGTGTGAAGGGCGTTAATCTGATCATTCCACCAGTGCACCGATGGTCTTTTATTGATGCCACGCTTACGGGGCATGCAGGTGTCGCATGCCTGGGCAATTCTCGTCATTAAGTCCTTTGTCTTCTCTACAGCATTTCCTGTGATGATGGTCGAGTCACTGTCTAAGGCTACTACCAAAGCTTCCGAGTCAAAGTCTTTCACTTTTCATACAGCTGCATTAGTTTCTCTAGTTGCGCTTTGAGGGTTTCGGCCAGCCGATATTTCCATAGGGTAATATAAGACCAAGAGGGTAAAAATTGAGAACTTCACTATCTGTACGTTCAACCCGGACACAAAAGCGCCAGTCACCATCCCGACCAAAGATAGTGTCAAATACTTGGGTGTTGAGATTGACTACCTGGCCCGGTGTTCCAAACACATCACCCAGCAGGTCACTAAAGCCAAAAATTCGAGCAGAGCCCTATACAGGCTCTTCCACAGTAGATATCTGAGCGCACGAGCCAAAATTATCTGCTACCTCCTTTTGATAAGACCTATATTAACCTACGGTGCCCCAGTTCTTTGGAACCTGGGCGCAGCCCATATGGAAAATCTAAGAAAACTGGAAAGAGCCTGTCTAAGGGTTGCCCTAAGAAGATATAAATCTATCGAGTCCCAATACACACGAAATGTCAAAAACTTGGACTTATACAACGAGGCGAAAATCCCGAGGATTGATAACTTCTGGCTTAAACTTACTAGGGACTACTTCGCCAAGTTGAAGTCCATAGACAATGATCTAATCCAACGTCTCAGTGTAGTAAGCCCGGCCAAAGCGAAAGAAAACGCCCAGACAGGGTACCTCCAACCACAAGCCTTCACAGTCCTGGACAGACAAGGCGTGATTCAAGATCATTTCAATATGCCTGTTATTTATCATAAAAGCAGACATATGAGTGATAAAAAAATTCTCTGGTCAGAGAGTCAAAATTACACTGGATTAAAATACTCCAAGGCCATCCCAGACCTAGACAAAAACAACTTTTACCGGCTGGACAAAAAGTTCTGGTGGCTAGATCCGAACCCCCCAGACGAAGAAACTAAGAAATCGGCAACTCGAACTCAACAACCCGCGACACAATTAAACACCAAATCAAGGTGTATTGCCCCTGTAAATAGTGAACCATTTGTAAATAATTCCTTAGTTTATAGTGATGAGTTATTTAGTTAGTTTGTAAGTCCTTAAATTACAGAGTAAAGATATGGATTTTTTTTTATATTTTTCCATAAAATCGAAAAATTCTTATCTCACGAACGAGTGGAACTATAGCCTCGGCTGCACCAAAAACAATTATCTCAGAACCAGATTAATATAAAAAAAAACAGTGACTCAAAACTTGTGCGTACCGTAAACTGCGGTCTTTTCTTGTTTAAATGATTTTTTTTATTTTCATTACTCAAAAATTGTATGGCTTTTTTAAATTCTGTTTGTTCAGCCAATCACTCATGTATAAATAATGTAAGGAGTATTATTTTTTTGAATAAACAAACATTTGAACAAAAAAAAAAGGTACCTCTGTAGGCTTTGCGGATCTTGATTGTCTCTGGTGGTATTTCGCAGAGCTGCTTGGTTACCGTATGCAGGACAGCCTGAATATCCTCCTTTGTTGTGGTGTCATCTAGGTCTCGAATCTCGATGTCTTCTTGTGGCCCTTTGCAGATCACTTTGGCCTCCTCCTTAAGAACGTTTGCGATGGTCTGTTGCAGGCCTTTGCCGTAGTCCACGCTCTTTCGCGAAATCGTTATCAGCAAGTCCCCGCTTCTGGTCTTGTTGATCTTGTCCACCGTTGTGCGAACCTGCTCATCAGGGACGTCCTTCTTTATGCGACGCAGAATCTCGGCGTACTTTGCTTTCTCGGCCGGGCGGATGATCAGTGCGTCGGGTCTGATCCATTTGAGTGGTTTTTTGCGCTTAGGCTCCGGCCTGGGCTTCTTTGAAGGCTCCTTTGCGAGCTGTTCTTTGGCTAGCCTCCGTTTCTCTTTCTTTGTGTGGACGTCTTTCCAATCAGTCGCGTCTTTTTTTTCGGCGTTCTGCTTCATCACGTTTTTTGGAGGACTTGGTTTCAAGTCCTTTCTCTTCGTCAATCGCCCATCTACTCCATCTGGGGAGTTTCGGTCCATCCTCTTGATAGACTTGTTGGAAGTATGACCTTCATCTTTAGCATCCGATTCACCGTCACCATCGCCTCCGGTGTCCATTAATTCTTCGATCTCCACAGTAAGTTGACTGCTCTTCTCCGGCGTAAGACGAGGAGTGAGTCGTCGAGGTGACTGCCATTCTTCGTCCAGTTTTTTAAACCTTCGAAGGGCGTTAACTACCCCGGTTGCTTTGACCTTTACCTCTTTATGGATATTGACCTTTGATTGGACAAACTCATGCAGTTCGCTGGTCGGCATTTCGAGGCGGTCCAGCGCTTGCGTCCGCTTCATCTCAGCGTTTGCTGTAATCACTGCATCTTGGGCGTGAAGCCCACTAATACTCTTGTCCTTTTCTTGTTTTTTTGTTTCTTTCATGATTTTGAGTGATACTCCAAAGCAAAAGGTCGTCTCCGAACGCGATGCCTCCGGAAGTGGAGGGGTGATCACTCTTACAGCTATCTCCATTGCAATAAGAGCTTTCGGTCATTGAAGCGGGAAATCTTAACCGCTTTGACGCTGCACCTGCTTCCTTCATCGGCTTCCTCTTGCTCCCGTGGGTGCGGCACATAGATGCTGGGAGTTACCACGTACACCGCGCTATAAGGATCATTTCGCACATCTCTTTCGAGCAGCGTCACCGTATCCGCTTGCGTACGTGATCCTAGGTCAGATGGTGTGACCAACCCTTCCTGCCAAAAGGGGAGTTGTCGTTTTTTACCGCGAGAGCTATTTTATTTCACTCTTACCCTCTGCTCCGAAGATCAACGAGCTTTTTCCGACCCACAAGGATACACGGACGGTGGCTGTTACTCTTTAGCTCCGATGCCTGATTTGGTCCGCAAGGGCTATTTTATTTCGCCCCAATCCGCCGATCTTACGACCGGTTAGGACCCCCCCTATCCGCCACTTGGGGACGCGCCCGGTGGGAGTTTGGCTTCTTCCGACGGGTGTGTGTGTGTGTAACTTACGGGTGTAAGTATGTAAACCTCTTATAACTTTTGAACGGTTAAACTGATTTTATCGTGGTTGGTGCCATTAGAAAGGGCTGGGATAAACTTAGATTTTGAATACTCTTTGGACTGATTTGGACCGATGGATCGCGAAAAATCTAAAAAAATCTTTAAAAAAAAATTTTTTTTTAAATGGTTTTTTTAGAATAACTTTTAAACGGCTTTATTAATCAACTCTAAAAACTTATCAACTCTTAACATCAAGAAACTACGTTGATTGCCGCTAATCTGGTCAAAATCGGTTGATTCGTTTGAGAGATATCGTGCAGGAAAGAAAACCTAAAAAAGTGTTTTTTTTGGAATTACTCCGAAATTTTTAGTTTGACTAATCGAAACTTAAAAATTCTTCATGTGGCTCAAAAAACTGCGTAGAATGCCGCCAACTGCGTAAGAATCGGTTTATTCATTCAAAAGTTATTGCGGTTTAAAAATTCAAAAAATAGTGTTCTATGAAACTTTCATTACACTTTTGAGCTCAAAGAGCTCAAAAGCATAGAAAAGGTATCTTTTTGAGCGTGTAGAGCTCAAAACAGGGCATTGATTGTATTTTTAGCTCGAAGAGCTCAAAAACTTCGTAGGTGCAATTTTAAGCTCCCAGGTATTAACGGAGTTAGCGGGAAGTTAAAGGGATGGCCTTTAGGGTTAACCGTTTTCCTAATTGTTTTTTTTTGTTTTTAAAAACATTTTCACGAATTTCCATGTTTAGTAAAATTTTAAATCTATTTATTCAATTCTATATCAACGAATTGTAAATAATATAAGTGTTAATTTTTTTTATCAAAACACCGTATTAAGTAACAGAAATTAAAGTCGTAATGCTTTATTACCGAATAGGATTAGCTTACAAGAATGTTGGGATTTTTATCTATTAATCCGAATCGGTCGAATGGTGTAGGGCTTGAGATATTAGCCTCGAAAGTGTGCTGCTGGGTTCGAATCTTAGTTAAGATAAATACGATTATCACTTGATTTCTCTTGTCAGCAATAATTAGGTCTACATAAGGTCACAAACTTCATCAGTTACTTTTATCATCTGTTCACAGATGACCATCTCTAGTGTCTGTATCTGAGGTACATGGGAAGTATTTTAGCTGCTCTTAACAGTTGTCGGATTCATGGTTATCTCCGCCACATTTGTTGCTACATTTGCTTTTGTTCGGTCTTTTGCAGGTGCTTGTGAGTCGCCCATATCCAAGGCATCTGTGACTTCAAGTTATTCTAGCGATCGGTCGGATGTGAATGTTGACCCATTTGATCACTATGCATCTCCTTTTGAAAGCCTTGATTGCGTTTGATTTATCAATTTCGCAAAAAACTGCCTGTTGGTCTCTCAGGCTGATTGTTGTTAGGTTAACGTCGCATTTGAGTGCTTTACGTACGTCAATTTCTGTATAAACTCCATCGAGCTCGAGGATTTCAATCGTCGTCGTAGCCATCAATGTTTTAACCCTACGGATGCTTGTGATAGCAGACCTGACCTTATTGGTAGACGCGGTGCTGTCTTTGGTCGTGCGGCCCATTTACAATAGTACACCTCCATTTTTTACTTGTCCGATAGACTTTATGTCTACTCAAATCTCCATCGAATTTACTTTGTTTTCGATCTCCTTGAGGAGATCTGCACAAGTTCATAGATGCTGTATCAATGGACTGAGCTTTGTGTGTGTGTGTGTGTGTGTGTGTGTGTGTGTGTGTGTGTGTGTGTGTGTGTGTGTGTGTGTGTGTATGTGTGTGTGTGTGTTCTAGATAATGTTATCAGTAGTGTGGGATTTCTACCTATTACTCCCTGTGCTACAGGGGGTCCGAAGTTATTCATTGTCCGACTGATTTCTCTATGAAATTTTATCCGTTATAAGGCACCGCCTGTAGGTAGCGATTTTGTTTTAGTCTTTATCTCTCTGCATCATGTTGAGCGCTTCGTATATAATTGCTCCAGTGTTTGATCTAAAATTTTTCCAGCAGTCGCACTCGAAAAATTTCCGCTGGGCGTCATCAGCTTTGTCTGACCAGTATTCGCACATTGGAGTACAATGCAGGTCAAATTTATGTAGGTACCGATAACAAGAGATATGATCTGTCAGCACCTAGATCAAAAAAGTCCGTCTTACCGTGGTTTCGATTAAGCCAGTTTCCGATGTTAGGTATCAGGAGAGCTGCCCATATACTCTTGCTGCATGTCTTTCATCGGTCTTCTCATTGTTTGAGCGTTTTCGCCTTCAATCTTGCTCTGGCCTCGTTCAAGTTGTCATTTTTGGTTTGAGGTCGTAGAGCTTTGCCCTTTCAAATGCTAAAAGGTCGAAAGGTGTAGCCCCCGCTTTAACTAGTACAGCTGTCTAAGAGACCGTGCAGTAAGCACATGTTATCACGAGGGCCCCTCGTCGTTGTACTGTCCCTGTTTAACGACGACAGGTCTTCTGCTTCAGAATATCCGCCCATAGTACTTCCGCTTTATTGATCAGGATTGAGTCAACCACTACGAGAAAAACTCTTTTCGGTATGTGGTCCCATGGTGTTGGTTATGATCTTTAATAAGCTGGACACTGTCTTGCTGTCTTTTATGCATGCACTTTCAAGATGTTCACGAAAGAACAGCTTTTCGTGCATCGTCACGCTCAGACATCACAGTGTTCTTGTTGATGTCAAAGATGTTTTGTCAACATCTACCTTAAAGGGATTAAGAAATCATCTCTAGCGCATCAACACAAACATCTCCGTTTATAACTCAGCCACTTCCAGCTGTTGTTGTTTGAGCCAGTCCTCTACTTCGCGCGGGCGTGTGTACGCATGATGTGATAAACATTTAAACATCTCACAAATTTGTACGGGAATTGAAAAGCAAGGATATCTGAAAAGGCCTCGATGAACTCAGATTTTTTTTCAATTTTGATTGAATCAACACAGTAGATTCTGAAGAAACCTCGAGATTTGAGTTTTTTATTTTGTTAGAAATAAAATTTTTTCTTTATCTTCTACTCAACAAACAAAGTCAATTACCAGAAATTGCGTCAAAGCCGACTGATTCGTTCGGCAAATATTGTAGTCGAAAGAAATCTTGAAATAGTTTTTTTTTTTCAAATAATTGAAAAATCTTTGTCAAATCAATTTCTATTGCATTGGATGTTATTGGTAAGCTTACAAAACTGCGCCGATTGCTGAAAATTGCATAAATCTAGGTTAGTTTATTCAAGAGATACTCTAGCTCGATTATGTTCAAGAGAGTGTTTACTGAATCCAAACTGGACTTTCAAGCTCGAAAGGTTAGAAAGCGTAAAATAATTCTATCTTCGAGCTTCGAATATCAAAATAGTCATTAAATGATGTTTTTAAGCTTAACGAGCTTGGAATTTGGAGCGATTTGCATTTAAAATTAGCGGCAAGTTGCAGGGATAGGAAATAGGTTCAACCGTTTTACTAATTTTTTTTTTTTATTTATTTAGCATGGAGAGTGGAACGGAAATGCAGCGGCTTCTGAAAAATCACAAAATTTAATACTTGGAAATGAAGCGAATAACAATTTTGCCGACATCACCAGGTAATATTTTTTTTTCTTATTTTCAAAATTTAACATTAGTCTTTAGCTATACATCTAAGCATAAGTTGGGTAAGGCACATTTATTTCAATTCTACTTCCAAAAATTTATCAAGATTGTGATGTATAAAAACTTAGTCATAGGTAATATATAATGAATAATGCTTCATTCTTACATTTATTAAGGTAGTTTAGAAAAACAAAGATTTTTGTGTTTCAGTAACAGGCTTAAAAGTTTAGTTTCGACTTAACAATAAGCTCGTGAGAATATGAGCTCTTGCTTTTAATATTAAGATTATCCTGTAACGAGTTTTTTTGCCTGTTCAATGGCCCCTTAATTAATTTAATGAAATATAACAATACCTAGCAAAAATGATTCTAAATTAACAAGGGCGCCACCAGGATTTTGTATCTCGGTTCCTGGAACCGGAAACCAGAGCTGAGCTTATAATCTACAGGGAGAGAGAGTGGAGGAAGGTGATCTGAAAGAAATAAATTTTTATTTAACAATTTATCGATATTTATTAACCATATAGAATAACAAATGGTGATCACTCATGTACTCACACTACAATTAACAACTTAAGACTACAGCCTAACTAACGGCTGACCAGGACCTCTTAAAACTAACAGCCTAACTAACGGCTGACCAGAACTTCTTAAAATTAACAGCCTAACTAACGGCTGACCAGGACCTCTTAAAACTAACAGCCTAACTAACGGCTGACCAGGACCTCTTAAAATTAACAGCCTAACTAACGGCTGACCAGAACTTCCTAGATAACAGCGAAACTCTCCGCAAAGAGACTAATCGTATGCAAAGGAACGCTGTTAACACTCACACACACATAACCCACGCTTCTTCACACACATAACCCACGCGTCTTCACACACACACTGACTCTACTTTACTTTTTACTTCCGAACTTATAAAATTGAACTCCAAAACTTACAACGTTAACTTTACTACAATTTTTCCAGTCATTAGCTCGCAATTAAAATCATAAACAATTTCCACTATTAATAAAACAGAATCTTCAATAACTTCGGATTAAAGCGACGCCTAAGCTTCTTCCAAAATTAACACGAGTTTAATACTCAACATTAAATAAATTTTTAAGAACATTCGACGTAAAATTTTACCCTAATTTCAACTCGTAATTTTATTTCTTAAATCTTTAATAAATTCTTGAGAATACTCTTTATAAAATTCTAACTAATTTTCTAGGACTTAATCCATGGGTAATTCGATCTCAATGGCGTCGAAACTCAGTAACCGATTCTCAATAAATAAAATATTTTTAAATAATTTCCAATAACAAATTATATTAATAAATGATAATTCAATTGTTATAAATTGTAATAATAGTCAAATTGTTACTTTTATATTCTCTGCGTAATAAAATTTACAAGGAATTTTTGCGCTCAAAATGGACGCCGTCGTTCGTAACTGCGTAGCAAATATGACCTCAGGTGTGCGACCGACGCTTGACCGGTCGTGAGTCACCGATTGGAATAATTCTCGATATTCAAAAATTAAATTAATGTTTTATTAATGAAGTAAATTTATTTAAACCAATCTTAAGATGTTCATAATTATGAACTGGCCAAATTAATAAATTAATTACTCACGAATTCAAACCCAAGAGGTCTAGAACATTCTTCGGGTATAAGATCCCCAAGAAGAATGCTCACAATGCTAACGAATAAGATTTAATCACAATTAATTATTTATTTATTTATTATTTGGCAAAATATTATAAACAATTGAATTATCAAAAATTTGATTTAATAATGAGAAGTAGTAAAATTGATGAGCCAGGTATACGACCCCTTTGGCTCATCAAAAATGTGAAAGTCTCAATACCTGGTTAAATTTGTGCTGAGGAAACTCTTTGTTCAAAACTGGCTTCCTTCTTGGACTTTTTGGCTGCTGATGTTGTTGAAGTGAGCACTGCACTACTTCTAACTCACCGCAGCTACGCGATCAGCCAAGAAACCTCAGACTTACCCCCACTTAACGCTGATGGGTCCCGAAGACCGAGACGCGCTAGTGCTACGTCGAATAATTATCATGCGTGATCGGTTTTACCGATACAGGGTTAATTATCCTGTTACAATCCGCATTGCAGTTTTCGATTTTTCACAAGAACAACACGGAAAAAATTTTTTTTTCTTCTTTCGATTTTTATAACTCACCAAACAAAAATTATAAAGACAAATCGTTAGAACGGTTTTGTAGAAAATCGAACGCTCTACAAAAAAAAAGTGCCATTCGGTAGCCGAAATGAAAGTAGATTTTCTATTTATATAAATTTACCACCCTTATAATTTGAAAATTCCAATTATTTCCACATAATTCATCTATATTGTAAAGAAGACACGAATTTACCCAAGTCCGCTGAGATCTATTTTTTATATATCTAGATTATTATTATTATTATGGCTAGTAAGTTGGCGTCGGTCTGCGCGCCGCTCGACGGCGCATACGACTCCTCTCCCCTTCACTCTCTATACTTTTTACCTTGATATCTTGTACTCTTGGCGGTACTACGTGCTGTCACGTGCATATACGTTATAATTATTCTTTTACGTTCTATTTTGTATTATTACAATATTGTTAATTATTCAAGATAACTTATTATCATTTATCAATTATTTAGAAGTTGAATAATGATTCGTTTAGATTATTTAATATAAAACTTTTGTGTTAAACTAATTCACTTCCTCACAAGTTATTGAGGCCCAGTGCACACTTACACAGCGTTTGTGATTTTATTTATTAAAAATACAATAAGTTTTGTGAAAGTGATTTATTGTAAGGTAAGAGTATTTATGAACATTACTTTAGAAAATAAAATCTACAAAAATAAAATAAGAAGATGAGACGAAATTAATATATGAGTGAGTCATGCATGCACCTAAAAGATAAAACGAAATAAATTCGTATTAATAGACGATCAATTTAGACAACTTAGAAAAAATTGACAAATATTTATTTGTTTTATTAAATAAATTTATAGATTTCTGAAAATAATTTTCAGTATATTAGATTGTGACAAAGAGATTAACATTGAGTAGATTATCTTTTGTTTTATGATGAAATAACTGGTGAAGCCGGTAGGCGCGAAAAATTTCAAGATGTTGGACAACAGCGTCATCATAATCACAGTATATAAAAATCACGTGTACTACAACAATATTTTAGATTACAATGTTTTAAGATGATTTAAATTAAATTTTAAATTTAATTATGAATCTTAATAAATTCTGAAATAAAACAAAAATGTATTTGGACATGTCATTAATATTGATCAATATAAAATACATATCAAAATATTTCGGTAACTTGAGATATGCGATGCTTGCGTTCGGCATCAAGTATCTTATAGTTTGTGAGGTTGTTTTGTTTGCATAATATATCCCGAGTGTGTGCGTGATCAACTGCCTTCAACGTTGTTTCATTGCTGTGCGTGAAACTGTACGTTGAAATAGGTGTGCATACTCGAGGTGGTGCTGTGTAGATGATCAAACTTGCGTTTCAAATTGAAATGAATTGCAGTGCGTTCATTTTAATTTAGAAGCACGAAACAGAATTAATTATGAAGAGTATCTGGTATTAGACGAATAGAATTTTAGAATATTAATAATAAGAGATAGATGAAAAATTATTAATTAGATGATAAATTATTAATTAAATGTATAATTAATTAAATTTAAATTCTGCTTCATAAAATCCGAAATAGATGTCAGAGTCGGAAGAAAAGGCTCAACTGGTCGACTATGACAGCAACGGAAGTTTTGAGAAAACATCATCTGATTTAGAGAATGTAAGACAAGATCCAATTTTAAAAATCAAAATTGAGAAAAATATGGATACCCTTCATAGTCTGTCACAATTCCGCAAGGGATTAATTTATACAACAGATAATGACAATGCAGGACCATCAAAAACAACTGATGAGAATAAAGATGAACAAGAGTTACAGGTTAAGATGAATAATTTCTCAACACCTGTCAAACCACACCAGTCGACAAGTAAGTATTAACTATAGAATAATTTAGAAGCTGTAAACTAAACTAGAAGATACACTCTAAGAAGTATAAAAGTGTTTAAGAATAGTTAGATGAGGCCTATTTAGATATTAAGATGCTTAGATGTTAACAAAATTCCAGATACTAATTAAGATTATATGTTTACAGTTATAGAAGACGATAATAATAAAAATAAGAATGAAAATACCAAAGCCAAGATTGTCAGCTGTAAGAAAATGGTAATGGTAGGTAGCAAAGAATTTGAAGATATGAAGATGCTGATGGTCGAGTCCAACAAACAGACTCGCGAGATGTCAGTAACACTCGGTAGAGCTGCGAAACGATTAGAAGAAGTCACTCACGAACTAGTTAAAGCTCTTAAAATGACGGTAGATGGGCGTAGAGCAGAGCTAGATCGGGAGAAGGCTAAAATAGAAGCAACTAAGGTAAAAGATTCACATATAGTTCCTAATATCCCAGATAGAACACAATTAGAAGCTACAAATAGAAATAACAATATTACTAGAGAATTAAACTTGGTTGAAGATGCATTACTGTTAAATCAAAATAAGATTAATATTAGAAGAGAGTATAAGTTAACCCAAAAATCAAATTATAATATTTGGTTTGATTATTTAAAATCAGAACTAACTAGTTGTGATTTATTAGATGTAATAGACGAAAATAATAGAAATGAAAATAATTTACCAAATTCAATAATCCATAAAAGAAAATGTCTGGTTAGAGATATTATTATTAATCATTTAGATGAAGATTATCACAAGAAAATTCTCGACATTTCTGAACCTGTAGAAGTCTTAAAGAGAATCAAAGCTTGTAGAAAAGAACAGATAAATCTTACTTCAAGCTCTGTTAGAAAAAGATTGTATTCAATTAAGATGAAAAAGAATGAAAAGGTCAATGATTTCTGTGAAAGATTTGACCAAATCATTAGAAAATATGAATCTTGTGGAGATGGGGAACAACTTACTGAGCAAGAAATTAGATCTGCGTTCTATCAAGCTATAACCCCAATAAACCCTCAATTAATGTCCGCAGATTTCATTAAAAGGTCTCATTCAAAAGAGATGACAATAAATGAAATGAAATCTTTTATTCTACAGTTAGAAACCGAGAAAAAGACCAACGACGGAGAAGAGACAATTAAGGCTCAGACTGCAAAGTTTGACGGCAAGAAAAACTGCCATAGATGTGCCAAACCTGGACATAGAATTGAAAATTGTCCTCTGTCAAAAGATCTGTGGTTCTGCTACTACTGTCAGGAGATAAGATCTCATAAGGGTTCAGAGTGCAAGGATGGCAGGATCAAAAGTAAGATTATAAATAATAATAATAATATCAAATTTAGAGGTAAACTAGACAGACAGGGAACTAATAGAGTTAGACATAATGTGAATTCTAAACCATATAACAATGATAGACGTGATAGAAACTATAATAAGAATAATCAGTACTTAGTACAAAATGCCTTCAAACGGGATGGTATTAGTGCAAAAAGAATGACTGATGAAAAACAAGGTAAGAAACAATTAAATGAAGATTTAATAGATGACATTAAATTTATTGCTGATTCAGGAGCAACAGATCATATAGTGAAGAACTGCTTAATATTAAGTAACTTTGAAAGATGTGAAAATAAAGTAATTAAGAGTGCCAACAAGAATAAATCTGCTGACATTTTAATAGATGGAAAAGGTGATCTTTTGCTCTATACGAATCAAGATAACAAGATAATTAAATTATCAAATGTTATTAGTGCTAAAGATGTATCAGATAATTTATTATCATTAAGAAAATTAGTAGATAAAGGATTTAAGTTTTATTTAGATGATAAGATTTTGCGAGTATTCAGTGAAAATTTAGAAGAAGTAATACTAGAAGGAACATATGAAAAACCCAACTGGATCTTGAACTTCAAAGTCAAGAAATACATCGGCGATGAAGATAAATTAGACTGGGGATATAACGCTTATCGTTGTAAAGCTGTGATGATCCAAGACGATAACACAAATGGACTAGAAATAGATTTGCAAAGAAAGGAGGGAGAATCAGAAAATGAAGAGTTAAAGGATTCTTCAATTAGGAGGGAGGAAGAAGATATAACGTCTCCAGAAATGAAACAACACACTGAAAACTCAAAGAATGACATATTTAATTTGGACTCTAGATTAATAACTAGAAATACAATTAAGGTAGATGATATTGAGAATATTAAGAATTTAGAAGAGCTATTTACATCAAATCCATTAGAGCAAGGAACAACAGATTCAAGTAAGATAAATGTAGCTATGTTATGGCATGTAAGACTTGGTCATGCTTCATTGAACTATCTCAAGAAATTGCAGAAAGTATATAATAAATTAGAGAAAGTTAAATTCGATGATTCAATTTTAGACTGTGAAATATGTATTATGTCAAAGATGCAAAAATTACCGTTTAAAGAAACTAGACAAAGAGCATCAAGACCACTACAAATAATACATACGGACACGATGGGTCCGATAAAACCAACCTCACACCCAGGACACAAAAGATTTATTAATGTGTACATAGATGATTATTCTAGATTAGCTAGAGCATATGCAGTAAAGACTAAAGATGAATCAGGAGAAACATTAGAAAAGTTTCTCATATCTATAAGAAATCTACTTGGTAAAGATGAGAAAGTATGCTACGTTAGATCGGATCAAGGGACAGAGTTTACTGGTGGAAAATTTTTAGATGTCTTAAGAAAAGAAAAGATAGAATTAGAATTAACTCCGCCCTATACTCCTGAACACAATGGAGTATCTGAACGATTCAACGCTACGTTACAAAGAAAAGTCAGAACCTACATGCTAGATTCTGGTTTACCTAAGAGTATGTAGGACTTAGCAGTAGATGCAGCAGTGCACTCATACAATCGAACACCACATAAATCCATAGATTACTACGTACCACTGATGAAGTTTAACAAGAATGAAAATTGTCACTTTGACAAAATTAAAAGATTTGGATGTATTGGATTTATTAGAATTCCAAAACCAGAGCACAAGTTCAGCGAGAGAGCAATTAAAGCAGTCATGGTGGGATATAAACCCACAGGAAACTTGCTATGGCACCCAAATACAGGAAAATTTCTAGAATCACGACATGTTAGATTCAATGAAAAATTAGTGTACAAAGATGTATATAAGAATAAACAAATAGAAGAAACTGAAGATGAAATTAGTTGGAAGTCAAACGAAAATGTACCAAATAATCTAGAAGACAAAATCAACGAAGAAAAGGAGAAACCGGAACAAAGAAAAAGAGGAAGACCCCGCAAAAATCCATTAGATGTTAAAAACTTAAATGAAAAGAAGAACTCATCAGAAGAAATTAGACCATGTACTAGAGGTGAGATGAAAAAAAAATTAGAATCTGAAAAGGATAAAGATAGAAAATTAATTGAAGACATAAGCTTTGCAAGAAGCGTCAATGTGTCTGAAGATCAACCGAAGAAGGATGAACAAGAATTGGTAAAGTGTTTAATTACTTCTTTAAACAAAGAACCTATCAATTATGATGAGGCAAGCAACTCAAATGAAAGATGTCAATGGATGAGAGCTATCAAGGATGAACTGGATTCTATAACTAAAAATGACGTCTGGGAATTCGTAGATTTGGAAGAAACAAGTAAAACTGAAGGAAAATTAAACATCATTGATTCAAGATGGGTATTTAAAAAGAAAGTAGAAGCAAATAAAGATGTACTTTATAAAGCACGACTAGTATGTCGAGGTTTTAAAGACAAGAATGATTATGATTTAAAAGATACGTACTCGCCAGTATCTAGATTATCACTCATACGAGCATTACTTTCAATAGTAAATAAATATGATCTAGAAATCTGTCGATATGATGTGAAAACGGCATTCCTTTATGGAAATTCAGATGAAGATATTTATATGAAGATACCAGAAGGTCTAGATGTAGATGAAAAGACAAAACAAACAAAGATACTTAAATTAAAGAAATCTTTGTATGGATTAAAAGTAAGTCCAAAGAAGTGGAACACTAGATTTAATCAAGTGGTAAAAGAAATTGGTCTCGAAAACGATTTACATGAACCATGTTTGTATACTTGGAGAAAAAATGGAATCATAGTTGGGTTGCTAATTTATGTAGATGACATTTTAGCCGCTAGCAATGATAAAACAAAATTAGATGAAGTTGGGAATCACTTATGCAAGAATTTCGAGATGAAAGTTCTTGGTGAACCCAGGAAATTTCTTGGAATTGAAATAGAGAGAAATAGACAAGAAAAATACATTGTATTGAAGCAAAGTAATTATATTAAAAGCATTTTAGATAGATTCAAGATGACAGATTGTAATCCTCAAAACACCCCAATGGTTACTAGACAAACTAAAAATAGATGCAAAAGAAGAAAACTAGAAGAATCAGAATCGTCCAAATGTGAACAATCATCAACAACTAGAAAAGCTCCATACAGAGAGGCAATTGGAAGTCTCATGTACTTAGCAAATGGAACTAGACCAGATATTGCTTTTGCTGTACATTACTTAGCTAGAAAACAATTAGATGCCAACGAAGACGACTGGAAAGATGTTAAAAGAATTCTGAGATACTTAAAGGGCACTGTAGACTTAAGCCTGAAATTGTTACACAGGTCACTCAGATGAACTAGAAGCTTTTTCAGATGCTAGTTTTAGAGACAATAATGACTCAACTTCATCAGGTGGATACATTATTAGACTGTTTGGTGACATAATAGCATGGAGAAGTCACAAACAAAACTATGTTACACTTTCGACTTGTCAAGCTGAGTATTTGGCAATGAGCGATGCCTGTCAAGAGATAATATCTCTGGATAAAGCGATCAGATTTATTATTGGAAAAACACTATTTCCTACGACTATTTGGTGTGATAACAAATCAGCAAATGATTGTACTAAGAAAGATGGCAGTGATAAACTTAAGATGTTCGATAATAGTGTAAATGGAATTAAATTAGAATTACTAGAAAGAGAGAAAACAGGTAATAGAAAGCACATGGCAAAAACCCATGGTGATTTCATTAAACAATGCGTTAATGAAAATAGAATAAGAGTTTGTTGGATATCTACGAAAGTGAACCTAGCAGATATACTTACAAAACCATTACCTGCAGAACCATTTAGATACTTAAGAGATAAATTTTTGGACTAAAGTAATTAGAAGTTCATAAAATTGTTAGAATTAATTATAATTATATTTTCACTATGTTACAGAAAACTCTGTTGATCGCAAGAAGTAGCGCAGTGGAAGCTGGACGTGGGAAAATGGAGGGAGTGTAAAGAAGACACGAATTTACCCAAGTCCGCTGAGATCTATTTTTTATATATCTAGATTATTATTATTATGGCTAGTGAGTTGGCGTCGGTCTGCGCGCCGCTCGACGGCGCATACGACTCCTCTCCCCTTCACTCTCTATACTTTTTACCTTGATATCTTGTACTCTTGGCGGTACTACGTGCTGTCACGTGCATACACGTTATAATTATTCTTTTACGTTCTATTTTGTATTATTACAATATTGTTAATTATTCAAGATAACTTATTATCATTTATCAATTATTTAGAAGTTGAATAATGATTCGTTTAGATTATTTAATATAAAACTTTTGTGTTAAACTAATTCACTTCCTTACATATATACATATCAGCGAAATACCACTGACTCATCACTAGATCTCCGAAACTATTGGATCAATTCATTTAAAGTTTGGCATAGGTACTCCTTTTTTACCGTAGACGAGAGATAAGGGATTTTGCGCAATTCTTAGCCAAAATGGATTTTTCGTCACCCATCAGGTATGCTACCCCCTCCCCTCCCTCTCATTTTTCCTTTCCCCTCCCGTGCCTTTTTCCCCCTTCTCTATTTCTCTCTCTCTCTTTTTATTTGGGGGAAAATATCATTTTGATTCTTCAATCTAAGAAACTATCAGTGGCACCCATCAATTATAGAACTTAACCCCACCCTATCCCCCCCCCCCCGCCCACCAACGTTAATCAACCGTTGCCATGGTTACCCTTGCCATGGTTACCTTTACTATGGTTACCGTTACCATTACTATGGTCACCGTTGCTATAATAACTGTCAAAATAAATAAATTATAATAACAAATTTGGTTGTCAACTAAATTCAGAGGAATGGTAAGAATAAAAGTAGAAAGTTACTAAATACTAATATTCTATACAATGTTAGGCAAAGACATTCTGATTTCAAATTTTATCGATTGATTGTTGGGACGGTAGGAATTAATAACACCGGCACACAAAAAAAAAAAAGTTGTCTGTACTTGGGACGCGCCACATATATTCCCATGTAATTTGACCCGCTGAACCCGAATTTGAGGTCCGTTTGGCCCCTACACCCTAGGATTTTGAGAAAACTGTAAAAAACCGAAAAAAAACGGGAAAATTGGGGGTTTTGGTGATTGAAAAATTTTTTTAGATTCTAACTATGCATGATTTTCATGTATTTCGATCTGCTTTATACTTATCTGAAGTGTACTCAGACCAGCAGCCATTAAAAGTCTAAGTAAATCCCGAAAAACCCATGAAAATTGCGAAAAAAAACAAAAAATTCCCAATATTGTGATAAAAAAAATGTATTGAGCTAAATATATGATGATTTTCATGTAGGTTTATCGACGACATATAAATCTCCAACTTTTATAACTCAGACGTCTCGAAAACATCAAACAAATGTGCAAAAAACCCCGAAAATTGGAAAAAAATCAAATGTAATATAATAAAAATCGAGTTATTATTCAAAATAAATAAAAAAAAATCATATCATTCGATCTGTGGTGCATAAAAAAAAAGTATTTCGTCTTAAGACTTAAAAAAAATTTTTCGGAAAATATCATCAAAACCCTTTGGATTTGAATTTTAATTCGTTCTCCGCTTATATCTCACCCTTTTATCTTCAAACGTCCTGCATAAAGGGTTTCTCTTTCGTTTCCTCTCTTCTTCGGGTAAATCTCTCTTCAGAGTCCAACAATGATCTACCATCATATTGACATCCACTCATGTTTTGATGGAATGTTTCTTCTCTTTCTTCACTGAAATTACCAAGATTTTCAGGAAGAGAAGTGTGAAAGATGAGATTGTAAATAGTGCAATTTTGTATTCACATTCCCTAAAAAATTTCGAGATACTTCCTTAAAACTTCCCCAAGCTGCTCTCTCAATCTTGTGCATCTCATACTCAAGATTAGCATCCTGGAATTGAGTCCGAATTTGGGGTACATAAAAAATTCCTTCTTTCAATTTATTGTCACTTATAGCTGGAAATTTTCGTCCAAGTACTTAACACAGTTGCCATTTTTATCGAGAGCTTTGACAAAATGCTTCATAAGGTCAAGCTTGATATAAAGTGGTGGCAGCAAGTACTTGTAAGGATTAATGAGAGATTCTCGCATAACGTTGTGAGAACCATGATTCAAATTCTTTCTTGTTGGCCGTTCTTTTCTACTGTAGGGAATTTTCCGATCGTGACTATCCTACAAACATACAAGAAGGGATATATTGTGAACCAGATTGTTGGCTTAACTAGTGTAGCAATTTTCAGATCACCACAAACTTTTCAATGATTTTTGGTCAAATGAGCTACTGGAGTCGGTGCTTTGAGACTTCGCTTAGACAAAGCAATGAAAAACTTTCACTCCTCGTCCTGAAAGTGTTCGGCTTTAACTCATCAATCAAACTTCTTACATCTGAACAGTCCACTAATGAATTTTCGCCGTTTTAAAAATGTTATCAGATTTTTTTCCCTATCACGATAAAAATAAGCTGTTGTATTTTTAGTTAATAAATTTTTTTCTTTAAGCTGATGTTTCAGGGTTTTCACTTCTAGGAACTTTTGGGCTCAGAATCGATTTCTTGCTTAAATGCTTGTGCCTGTAACCAGGGCACCTCCACGTGGTGACGGCGGGCAACAGGACCGTCTGGCATAGTCCCTGGGTTAACGGCTTGAATGCCGTCATGGCAGGCACAAGTAATAAGTGTTTTACGATGCAGGGACCCGGAATCCCAGTATCGGCGTCTGGTCAGAGTGAGAAAGCAGGCTCGCAGGCGTCGTCATCAAGTGACTGCAGCTCTTCATTAGTGGGTGACTTGGCTTCTGAAGCGTTTAATATGACAAGAAGTGTCTCTCACATATGTAACAAAAACTCCAATTGCTTCTGTTACATATGTGGAGGAATTTGAAGTAACGAAAAGTCGTAGATCTTTTCAAACAAATTGAAAAATGTCTACGAAACCTGCTTCGGTATCCAGATTACGAACTGGGAAGCAACTTGGGTACCACATTCACTTTGCAATCGGTGTCACACGATGCTTACTCGTTGGGGAGCAGACGAAAAGTAAACAGTGCTTGAAATTTTCAAAACCTGTGATTTGGTCTGCACCAACGAGTCAACAAAACTGCTGTTGTTGAACGACGGAAGTTTCAGCGTTTTCTTCGACAACCAAACATAAAATTCAATATGCCAACGTAACATCAGTTGTGCCAGCAGAAAAAGTTTTGAATGTCGAAGAACCTGCAGCTCCTGAACCAGTGAATGAACATGAAGAGATGGAAGTTGAAGATAACTTTGAAGAAATCGATCCTGAACCCGAAGAGATCCATTCTGAGGATGAAGAATACATCCCGAGTGGTGTTCCTAGAAGTAAAGACCCTGAAGTCTTCGATCAACTTGAATTGAATGACCTTGTACGAGACTTAGGACTATCTAAGGTAAAAGCTGAACATTTAGCCTCAGCTTTAAGGAAAAAAAATTTATTAGCTAAAAATACAACAGCTTATTTTTATCGTGATAGGGAAAAAGAGTTCCGGAAGTATTTTACAAAAGACAGCGAAAATTCATTTGTGTACTGTTCAGATGTAAAAGGACTGATCGATGAGTTGAAGCCAAACACTTACAAAGACGAAGAATGGAGGCTTTTTATTGACTCCTCTAGGCGAAGTCTTAAAGCTGTGCTTCTTCATAATGGAAACTTATTGGCACCGATTCCAGTAGCTCATTCGACTAAACTAAAGGAGACTTATGACAATTTACAGGTTGTATTAGATAAAATAAACTATTCAGAACATCAATGGAAGGTTTGTGGTGATCTGAAAATTGCAACAATATTGCTAGGCCAACAATCAGGGTTCACAAAGTACCCCTGCTTCTTATGTTTGTGGGATAGCCGAGACCGAAAGAATCATTACATTCAAAAGAATGGCCAACAAGAACAAATTTGAATCCTGGTTCTCACAATGTTACGCGACAATCTCTAATTGATCCTTCCAAGTACTTGCTCCCCCACTTCATATCAAGCTTGGCCTTATGAAGCAATTTGTCAAAGCTCTGGATAAAGATGGAAACTGTTTTAAGTACTTGGGCGAAAAATTTCCAGCTATAAGTGACGCTAAATTAAAAGAAGGAATTTTTGATGGACCCCAAATTCGGACTCTATTCCAGGATGCTAATCTTGAATATGAGATGAACGAGATTGAGAGAGCAGCTTGGGGAAGTTTTAAGGAAGTATCACAGCAATTTTTAGGGAATACGAAAAGTGATAACTACGCAACTTTAGTTGACGAGTTGTTATACAACTATAATACTTTAGGTTGCTTAATGAATACAAAATTGCACTATTTACATTCTCATCTTTCACACTTTCCTGAAAATCTTGGTGATTTTAGTGAAGAGCAAGGTGAGAGATTCCATCAAGACATTAGTGTGATGGAAAAACGATATCAAGGAACGTGGGATGTAAATATGATGGCAGATCATTGTTGGACTCTGAAGAGAGATTTACCCGAAGAAGAGAGGAAACGAAAGAGAAACCCTTTATGCAGGACGTTTGAAGATAAAAGGGTGAGATATAAGCGGAGAACGAATTAAAATTCAAATCCAAAGGGTTTTGATGATATTTTCCGAAAAAATTAATTTTTTTTAAGTCTTAGGACGAAATACTTTTTTTTTATGCACCACAGATCGAATGATATGATTTTTTTTATTTATTTTGAATAATAACTCGATTTTTATTATATTACATTTGATTTTTTCCAATTTTCGGGGTTTGTGCACATTTGTTTGATGTTTTCGAGACGTCTGAGTTATAAAAGTTGGAGATTTATATGTCGTCGATAAACCTACATGAAAATCATCATATATTTAGCTCAATACATTTTTTTTTATCACAATATTGGGAATTTTTTGTTTTTTTTCGCAATTTTCATGGGTTTTTCGGGATTTACTTAGACTTTTAATGGCTGCTGGTCTGAGTACACTTCAGATAAGTATAAAGCAGATCGAAATACATGAAAATCATGCATAGTTAGAATCTAAAAAAATTTTTCAATCACCAAAACCCCCAATTTTCCCGTTTTTTTTCGGTTTTTTACAGTTTTCTCAAAATCCTAGGGTGTAGGGGCCAAACGGACCTCAAATTCGGGTTCAGCGGGTCAAATTACATGGGAATATATGTGGCGCGTCCCAAGTACAGACAACTTTTTTTTTTTTGTGTGCCGGTGCTATCTAAGTGACGTGGTAGTTCCATGACATATTTTTACTTAGTTGAATACCTAAGCACTTGGTATAGTTAACGTAGCGTATTATGACACCATTTACTACTATTGGTGGTAGATCCAAGTCCTCAAGCTTTTTAAACTTACTATTAGTGCCCAAGATCATAGCCTTTGTTTTAGCTAAGTTGATTTCTAATCCATGGTCTCTTGCCCAGTCAGCAACTGATTGTGCATCTGAGTTGACGCTCCAGACAGCATCAAGTAGCTGATCGAAAAAAAAGTGAGAATAAATGTATTTGTCATCAGCAAACAATCCATGCTTGCAATATACCAGCCGTTGAGCCACAAAATTCATGACTATTAGAAACAGCATTGGACCCAGAACAGATCCCTGCAGAACACGAGATGACGTTTTGAGTAGTTGAATTGGAGTCCCAAGATCGTTTAATATTGATTGGGATCGACCCGACGAGTAAGAGAAAAACCAATTTATTGTTTCCTTTGAAAAACCAAGCTCAAATAGTGCAATCGATATATCTTTAGGATCGACATAGTCGAAAGCTTTACTTAAGTCAAACAATACTAATATAATAAGCTTACTATTGTCCATTGCTTGTCGAATATCATCAGTGAGTCTCAATAACGCTGTTTGCGTATTGTGATGTTTCCTAAATCCAGACTGAAAAGGATCAAATAGCTCATTATCTTGCAAATATGCTATCACGTTATTAGCAATAATTCTTTTAAAGATTTTAAGCCAAATGTCTTTTTAAGACTTTAGCCAAATGCGACAAATTTGCAACTGGCCGAGTGTCTGACGGTGACCTTGGTGGTGTAATTTTATTTAAAGGTATTATATAAATAATCTTCCATATACCAGGGAAGATACAATAGTCGATAGACCTATTAAATAAATCTGTAAAAAAGAGTAAGATTTGGGGAATATGATCTCGCAGCCATCTCAGATCGATACCGTCAGGGCTGTTCCCTTTTGGCTTGGATAATGTAAGGTGCAATGCTTTAGTAACATCCACTATATCAATCTTGGTCCAATGAAATGTTCAATTGTAACAGGGTAAATTACTCTTAATCGATAAGTCGCCAGAGATCGATAACTTTTCGACTAGCATTTGAGCGCATCGATCTTCGGGCCTAGAGAGAGAGCAGGAGGGGGTATTTTTGGGGTCGTTATATAGACGAGCCATGCGTGGTATCCGGAGAAGTAGTAAAGTGTTGGAACGAGTAACATCAAGAAGTCCAAAGAAGGAAGCGAGTATCAACCATAGAGTTTCTTCAACCAAATTTACACCAGGTATTGGATTTTGATAATGATGAGCCTTGGGGCCATATACCCGGCTCATCAAATACACTACTTCTCATTTTATTTATTCAAGTTTGGATAATTCAATTGTTTAATAATTTTGCTCAATAATAATTAATTATTTAATTGAATTGATTCGTTAATTACTGGGAGCGTTCCTCCTGGGGGTTTATACCCGAGGAATGTTCTAGACCTCTTGGGTTTGCAAGTCGTGAATAATTAATTTTATTAATACAGTTGGTAAATAATTATTAACATCTTGAGATTGATTTAAATAGATCTATTTTATATTAATTAAATTCTGAACAGCGAGGAGGTTCCAATCGACACGAGATAGTATTCGGTACTCGAGGTCGAAACGTGCTACGCGGTAACGAACGCCGGCATTCATTTTGAGCGCGCAAATTCCTTGTGAATTTTATTACGCAATAAATCGTAAAATTAACAACTGGATTATTATTACTATTCACAACAATTGAATTATCTTTTATTAAGACTATTTATTATCTTGAATTAAATATTGATATCGTATTAATTTTGGAAACTATTTTATTATTTGGAAAATTAAGTATTGAGAATCGGCTACTGAGTTTCGACGCAATTGAGATCGAATTAACCGTGGATAATTTTTCGTGAATTTATTTTATATTGAGACAAATTGCTTTATTAATTATTTATAAATCGAAAAATTCCACGTGGTCATTTATATATTGAACTATGGAAGACTAAAATTATTATTGGAATTATTTTTAAAAACTATTTATCAGTGTGGATTACGTCCGAGAAAATTTAGTTAGAATTTTACAAAGAATTATTCTTAAGAATTTATTCAAAATTTAAGAAATAAAATTACGAGTTGAAATTGAAGTAAAATTTTACGTCAATATTGTTCCTAAAATTTTATGTAATGTACTGAGTATTAAACTCGTGGTAATTTTGAAATAAGTTTAGGCGTCGATTTTCAAGTCGGAAATTCTAAGTAGTAATTATTAATTGTGAAATTTGTTATGATTTTAATCTCGAGCTAATGACTGAATAATTTTAGTAAGAATTGAACGTTGACTTTTTTGGAGTAATTTTGTAATCCAGAAAATAAAAGTAAAGTAGAGTCAGTTGTGTGTGTGAGCGGGATATGTGTGTGGAGACGCGTGGGTAATGTGGGTGTGAGATAGTACCGCTCAAGAGGCACGTTGAGCACGCTTGAGTCCATCTGACTCCGGGGCGGGAAATCTTAGAAGCTGTTGTATAGACGTCAAGTGGGGTACAACGGTAGTAAGTTAGAAGCCGTTGTATAGACGCCAAGTGGGGTACAACGGTAGTAAGTTAGAAGCCGTGGTATATACGCCAAGTGGGGTACCACGGTAGTAAGATAGAAACTGTGGTATAGACGCTCCATAAGAGGGTACCGTCAGGATTAAGAATTTTGATAGAGCGTGAGGGTCCGGTGGACAGCACGACTTAGTTAGAAACTGCAGTATAGACGCTCCATATGAGGGTACTGTAGGATTAAGAATTTTTGTTAGTTTTAAGAAGTCCTGGTCAGCCGTTAGTTAGGCTGTAGTCTTAAGTTGTTAATTGTACGTGCAAGAGCACAAGTTGTTATTCTATTTTTTTGTTAAATAAATACCAGTAATTTTTGTTAAATAAAAATTTATTCATTTTCAGAACAACCTTCCTCCACTCTCTCTCCCTGTAGATTATAAGCTCAGCTCTGGTTTCCGGTTCCAGGAACCGAGATACAAAATCCTGGTGGCGCCCTTGTTAATTTAGAATTATTTTTGCTAGGTATTGTTTTATTTCTATTAAATTAATTAAGGGGCCAATGAGCGGAAAAACACCCGTTACACCATCAACCTTTTTTGTATGGTCAATAGGTAAATTATCTATGAAATTTGCATCAATTTGTTGATGTTTTCTAACTATGTTTGCATAATACTCATTCAACTGTGACGAGGGGTTTGATTTGATTAAGCCAAGGTGCTTAAGTTTGCTCCAGACAGTTGAACCATAAGGCAAATTTGAAAGAGCAGTTTTGAGGTATTTTTTACGAGCATGATTCAACTGGATTTTTAATTCTTTTCTTTTTAATCTGAAGAGTGCAATCAAGTTTGTATCCTTGTTTCTCTTTGCTTTTTTTTAGATTTCATCGCGCTCCTGGCACTTAATTTTTCGCTTTTTGGTAAAACAAGGATTACTCACTTGCGTCACATTTCTTGTAAGTAAAGGTGCATGTACGTCCAAAGAGTCCAAAACCCCAATTTAAAAAATACTCAGTAGTTCATTAGGATTTGAATTTTCAAACACAAAATTGTCAATTTTTAAAGCATTCATCAGCGAAATTGATGAGGCCAGATGATCACAGTTTTTAAAGTTTCTGTAGGTTAATCACTTTGAAGGAGGTTTTTAGTTATCCAGTCTATATTGGCAGAGTAAGTAATCATGACCATCAATAAACGGAAACTCAGATTTCATAAACGAGGATAACTTGGTTTCATTATCCATTAAAATGACGTCCAACCAGGAATCACAATTGTTTTTGTGAAACGTAGCACCATAGGGTACACAATAAAGTGATGATTCAGCTATGAAGTTCTTTAGATTGTTCGAAGTCTAGGTATCTTCCAACAAGTTGCAATTTAAATCACCAGCGATAATAATGTTATTATAGTTCGATGCAAATCTGGAATAAATATCAAAAAACTCATTAAAAAAGAGTGCTTTTGGTCTTCGATAGATGCAAGATAGCAAAAAGTGAGATCCTGTCATTAAAGTTACGTCGACAATGAGATACTCCGGTTGATTTTCATAATCAGAAGTTGAAATATGGAGTACTTTAGCTTTTAAAGATTTGTGAATAAGACAAGCCACACTTCCACCTTGAATATAGCGATCAGTATATGTATGCTTCAGGATTCGGTCCCTACGAATGATAAAATAATCATCCAGTGATAAAATTTCTAATGTGGGCTTTAACCAGGTCTCTACAAGTATTATAATGTCGGGTTTCGTGTTAATATCCAAATCAAGAAACTAAGCAATATGACCAATAACACTGTTTATATTCAAACTTAGTACAGTTAATGATGAGAAAGTATTCTTAATAGAGATATTCGCAGAATCAGATAGATGTTAATCAAGCTTTGTGAGATCGGATTCATGATTTATAATAAGCCTTTCCGAATCCTCATCCTTCCTAACAAAAATTTGCCCACATTTAGCCCAGACAAATTTGAAATTTCTATTCTTCGCCTTCTCTTTGGCTTTCAGTAGCAATCGATGAGACTCAGGAAGCAAAAATTCATTGACGTAGATGGAACCTCTAAAAGCCACATCAACTTGTACAGGAAAAACTTTTTTGGCTAAAAGATTTCCTAACTTGCGCTTCTTATCAACGATGAAATCACGAGCAGGAGTTGACATCAATGAGATAATGTAAGAGTGAGTATTAGGTGTATTCTGATCTCACAATTGCTTACTTTTGTTTACAAATTTACGAGCATTCAAGACACTACCAATCAAATTTGGCAACTCTAGACTCTTTAACACTGCAGCTGAAATATCACCTGGTGTTAAATTATTTGCAACTATATTAGAAATACCTGAAATCACCAGTTCAGAAGTGCTACCAAAACTTGCTGAGGAACAATGTACGATCAAGAGAAGAAGTACTTGCAGACTTGAAGCTAGAAACTGAAGAGGTGTTGGAGCTAGTAGATTTTAGCTAAGCAAGTCTCGTTTTTGCGTCTAGATTTCCCACGAGATAATTAAATTGTTTTCTGCAGCAATCAGTGAGCGGCCTGTTTTTTATATAATCTCGTGCACAGCCAGAATGAAAATACTGTTGACAAGTGTTACAAATAACAGATGATTTGACAGGTCTCTTGCATTTAACACATATGTCGGACACCAATGGCATAACCAGAAGATTGAGAGTGAAATTACTGTAGGGTGACCAGACAATTTAATGTCAAGTTCCAAATTTCCAGTCAAAAACAAGATAAGTAACCAGTTATTTATAGTGTCACTTATACCTTCTTAGTACACACACTATCGGTACTTTGCAAATTTTCAAGCCGTAACAATTTGATGCTCAGAGATAATTTGATAAAACTTAACTGACAAGTTGTCACTGAAATAAGGTAAGGTATAAGGTAAATGACCAGGTAATGAACCAATCATAAATAGTGTCACTTAAACTTCCTTGTCGCACACACTGTAGGTCTTTTATAAGTTTTCGAACTATTTCTGTTGGATGCCCAGAGTCAAATTGATAAAAATTTACCAACAGAGTAGTTATCAAATAGATGATGTTTTTGAAACCTGGTAAACTTCAAGTGAGAGTTGACATCAACTGACGTTAATTTGGCTAGCAGCCCACTGCACACTGAAACTACTGTCAACTTAACCTCTTTAATGATGAGAAATTAATTTTTAACTATTTTGCAATCCGCAACGAACAAATAGGTAAAATTTATATGTCAATCTGCAGATTGGAATTTGTTGCTTGCAATATTTCTGAAACAAAAAATGCCCGGGGGCAATTTAAAGCAGAAAAATGTTCTAAAGACAGAGCGAGAAATTTAGTGTGTTTATGTACTTACAGAGAGAGAGAGAGAGAGAAATTGATTGATTGATTGATTGATAATTTATTAATGCCAAGGCACAGGCTAAATGGAAATTTTAAATACAATAGAATATACAAATACAATATTAATAACAAAATAATATAAATGCATAAACTAAAACAAAAATCAAATAAAAATAATGAAAATTTACGCTTATTCGATTCAACCAATAAACAACTAATGAACTAAAATAATTGTTCAATTAATAACAGTTGAAAAAGAACAAAGCTACACAAAGTTATCGGAGAGATTGTTCACTTTACAATAACATTATTAATTAATGATCCAAATTTAACAAACAGTCAAAAATTTTATTTTTGAACACTTCCAAACTAGATGAGTTAACAATATCTTCAGGTAGATCTTCCTACAAACGTATTACATTTACTTGGTATGAACGCTCTATGAAAGTCGTAGCAAAATGCGGAAACTTAAAAAGAGAGTGTGCTTTCGCTGCTAACCTATCTGAGCGTCTGACTTCGGTCTCCTCAATGAAACAGTCTCACAGGTACTTGGGTTTACCAACTTGAAGTAGCTTAAAGAAGTAACAACTCATGAAATACATTCTACGATATTTCACAGAGAACCATCACAATTTTCGTCTATAAGGTGTTATATGCTCATCTTTTCTAAGATTAAAAATGAATCTAATTGAGCAATTTATTGCACGCTGACGTTTTAATTCATTTTCAGATGTTGAGTCTACTAGCACGATGGAACAAGAATCAATTAGTGGTAAGATGGTTTGATGCTAAGGTATGATACAAAGTTTGCTGATACTAACAATTTTCTTACGTCAGTTGAAAAAATGTTCTTCCGAACTTTGAGAGAGTACAGGGCTAAATTTACTTTGCTTACCACTTGCTTGACGGGATGATTCCAACTTAAGTTTCTGCTGATGTGTAATCCCAAGAACTTGGAAGTATCAACATAAGGAATTATGACACCATCAATAATAATGGGTGGCAGATCAGAATTATTCAGTTGTTTCAGCTTACTATTCGAACCCAAGATCATAGCTTTGGTCTTGGACAAATTTATCTCCAAGCCATGCTTCTTTGCCCAATCCGCAACTAATTGTGCATCAGTGTTGACCTGTCCAACTGCTTCTTGCAGCTGATACAAAAAGAAGTGTATGTATATAAATTTGTCATCAGCAAACAGACCATGATTGCAATACGCTAGCCATTTGACTACAGAATTCATGACAATCAGAAACAGGATTGGACCAAGTACAGAATCTTGAGGAACACCAGATGAAGTTCTGAGGAGCTGAATTGGAGTCCCAAGATAATTTAATATCGACTGAGAGCAATTTGATAAATAGGAGAAGAACCAGATAATTGTTTCCATTGAAAATCCAAGCTCAAATAACGCAATCAATATGATTTTGGGATCAACATAGTCAAAAGCCTTACTCAAATCAAATAGAACCAATATAGTAAGTTTATTTTTATCCATCGCCTGCCTAATATCATTAGTTAGCCTCAATAATGCCGATTGTGTGCTGTGGTGCTTCATAAATTCCGATTAGAAAGGATCAAGAAGTTCATTATCTTCCAGATAGGTTATCGCTAGATTAGCAATGATTCTTTCAAAGACTTTGGCGAGATGTGATAAATTTGCTACAGGTCGGGTATCCGATGGAGATCTAGGCGGTTAAGTTTTGTTCAAAGGAATTATGAAAATAACTTTCCAAATGTCAGGGAAAACTCCAGTATCAAAAGATCTATTGAACAGAGTAGTAAGAAATAATGAGACTTGTGGAAGGTGATCCTGTAACCATCTTGAATCCAATCCATTAGGACTTTTTCCTTTAGATTTTGAAAGAGTAATGTGCAGTGCCTTAGTAACATCAACAATGTCAATCTTGGTCCACTTAAATGAACACTTTTCACTGCAAGATGGATGTTTTCTCACTATGTTGGCGTAGTACTCATTCAATTCAAGAGGATCAAAGAAGTTTAACGGAGATGAAGGATTTGACTTAATTAGTCCAAGATGTTTAAGCTTACTCCAAACAGATGAACCATATGAAAGATTTGAATGAATAGTTTTTAAGTATTCTTCACGAGCAAAATTCAACTCAGCTTTTAAGTTCTTTCTTTTAATTCTAAAAAGAGCAAGCAGATTTGGGTCCTGATTTCTTCTAGCTTTCTTATAGATCTCGTCACGTTCTTTGCACTCTGCTTTTAGTTCTTTTGTAAACAAGGGGTTACTATGACAAACTATCGTTTTTGTAATTTCTGGTGCGAACAAATCCAAGGAAGATAAGACATTTGCTTTGAAGATAGTCAGTAATTCATTTGGATCTAAATTTTCCAGAACAGCATTGTCAATTTTTAAAGAGTTCATTAAAGTACTTGAAAGGGCTTGATGATCACAAATTCTCAAATTTCTATAGGTAATCTTCTTCAGTGCTGGTTTTGAACAATCTTATTTATAATTACACAATAAATAATCATGACCATCGATGAACGCAGAATCAGATTTAGCAAAGGAATCTAATTTACTATGGCTGTCTAACAAGATGACATCCAACAAAGAATCATGATTATTTTTATGAAAAGTAGCTCCATAAGACACGCAAAACAGTGACGATTCGAGAATAAAGTCTTTCAGGTGCTTTGCAGTGTAACTATCATCCAGTAAATTGCAATTTAAATCACCAGCTATGATGGTATTGTTCAAATTTGGCGCAATGTCTTGAATAAATATCAAAGAATTCGTTGAGAAAAAGCCCTTTGGGTCTTCTGTAAATGCAAGACAATAAGAGGTGAGATCCAGAGAATAAGGTGACATCAGCTATCAAATACTCTGGCTGATTTAAATAATCAGAAGTAGAAATATTTAAAACCTTGACTTTTAAGGAATCATGAACAAGACAGGCCACTCCACCTCCCTGGATGTAACGACCAGTATCTGTATGTTTTAGAGTTTGATCTCTTTAAACGACGTTGTAAACATTTAGAGAAAAAATACTGTTACCATGCGAAGGTTTTAACCAAGTTTCGACCAGGATAATAATGTCAGATTTAGTATCATTGATCATATTCAAGAATTGAGCTGTATGACCAACAAGGCTATTTATATTTAAACTAAGTACATTTAATGACGAGGAAATATTTCCAGTTGAGCTATTTGTTGAATCAATTAAACGTTAATCAAGTTTAGCAAGATCAGAAACACAGTTAATTTTAAAAATTTCAGAGCCGTCATCTCTTTTCACAAAAATCTGTCCGCTTGTCACCCAAACATACTTGAACTTCTTTGTTTTAGCCTTCTCTTTAGTTTATAAAAGCAGTTTATATATCTCTGGCAGTGAAAATTCATTGACGTATATAGCACCTTTGAAGTTTTGATCAACATAGTCCGGAAATACAGTTTTAGCCAAAAGATTTTTTGACTTGCGTTTCGAACTTATAATAAAATCACGCACTTGAGAAGACTTCAAATCAACAACAAGGTAAGAATGATAGTTAGCCTAGGAATGATGGTTAGCCTTATCTTGTCTTGGTCTATTTTTATTTTGAAATTTGCGAACACTCAAAACATTTTTGACCAAAAGCGGTAACTCTAGAGCATTTAAAACAGCAAATGGAATTTCAGAAGGCGATAAATTATCAGCCACCAAATTGGGAATACCTACGATTACCAACTTAGTTGTTCTTCCTGATAGAGATGAAGCAGATGAAGTTGCTCTGTTTTCAAGAATAACTAGCTTGCTCAGATCTGCTAGATTATTATGCATTGTATTCATGTTAGTTTTACAATCTTCTTTTAATTTTTTTATTTCCGAGTTCAACTTCGAAATTGACTCAGCATTTGTTTTTACATTAACCATAACTTCCAAAAGGTCAGCTACATTAGCAGCTTGTGAATTTTTGAGATCAGTAATTCACGTACTGAGATCTTTTAGTTTCTTATTCACTGACATGTTCGATAATAGAAACTGTTCCATCATAGCTGTCATCTTATCATCAAGTGACTTTTCAGACCAGTCCGAAGGTAGCTGCAACATTGCTGGTGATGGAATAGATGAATGAAAGACTGAGTCTGGACCAGGTGATACCGGTGTAGTTGGTGTAATGGGTGATTTAAGTGAGGTTGATACACAAGTTGTGGATGAGCGAACAAGCGGAGATGAGCTGGCAGATTTAAAAATTGAGATTGAGGAAGTATTTGAGCTAACTGATTTAAGTGACGCTAACCTTTTTGATGTTGAAGCTGTTAATGAATCTTAACTTTGTAAAAGATAGTTTAGTTGCTTCCTGCAGCAATCAGTAAGTGATCTGTTTTTTATATAATCTCGTGCACAACCAGGATGAATATGCTGTTGATAGGAGTTACAGATAACAGATGATTTGACAGGTCTCTTGCATTTAACACATATGTCAGACACCAATGGCATAACCAGAAGATTGAAAGTAAAGTTACTGTAAGGTGACAATTTAATGACAAGTTTCAAATTACCAGTCAGAAACAAGATAAATAACCAGTTAATTATAGTGTCACTTATACCTTCTTAGTATACACACTATTGGTGCTTTGTAAATTCTCAAGCCGTAACAATTTGATGCTCAGAGACAATTTGAAAAAACTTTACTGACAAGTTGTCACTGATATAAGGTAAAGTATAAGGTAAATGACCAGATAATTAACCAGTCATAAATAGTGTCACTTAAACTTCCTTGTTACACACATTGTAGATCTTTTACAAGTTCTCGACTTGTAACTGTAGCAATTCGATGCCAAGAGTCAATTTGATAACAATATACCAACCGAGCAGTTATCAAATGGATGATATTTTCCAGACCAGGTAAACTTCAAGTGAGAGTTGACATCAACTGACGCTAATTTGGCTAACAGCCCACTGCACACTAAAACCACTGTCAACTTAACCTCTTCAATGATGAGATATTAAAATTTAATTATTTTGCAATCCACAACAAACAAATAAGTAAAATTTATATGTCAATCTGCCGATTGCAAGTTGTTGCTTGCAAGATTTCTGAAACAAAAAATGCCCGGAAGCAATTTAAAACAGATAAATGTTCTAAAGACGGAGCGAAAAATTTAGTGTGTTTATGTACTTACAGAGAGAGAGAGAGAGAGAGATTTTTTAAAATTTTACCCCTTCCACTCTAATAATTTACCCTCTCCATTCAAAATTTTTTCGAAATTTTACCCCCTCCACTCTTAAAATCGTACCCCTGACCATTTAATCAATTCAAAATTTTATGGCTCCTATTCAAAAATTTAAATCTTAATCAAAAAAATTTTTTTTCAAAATTTTACCTTTCCTCCACTCCAAAAATTTTACTCCTACTACTTAATGCATTCAAAAATTTACATTTCCCATTTTAATTTAACTTTTTATCAAAAAAATTTTTTTCGAAATTTTACCCCCTCCACTCTTAGAATCTTACCCCTCGACCACTCAATAAATTCAAAATTTTATCCCCTCCATCTTAGAAATTTAACTTTTCATCAAAAAAATTTTTTCGAAATTTTACCCCCTCCACTCATAAAATCTCACCACCAGCACTCAATGAATTCAAAATTTTATGGCTCCTTTTCAAAAATTTAAATCTTCACCAAAAGGATTTTTTTCAAAATTTTACCCCCTTCACTTCAAAAATTTTACTCCCACCACTCAATGCATTCAAAATTTTACACCTCCCATTCAAAATTTAACTTCTTATGAAAAAATTTTTTTTTTAATTTTACCCCCCTCCACTCTAAAAATTCCCTCCTTTTCATCACTAATAATTTTTTACCCTTCCCACTCAAAAATTTTTACAAAAATCCATTCCTTTTACAAATATTTATTTTAACGTCTATTTGCTCTCCTAAAAGAAAATTTTATTTGTCTCGTATTTATTATTATTATTATTATTCAGGCACCTAAAAAAATTATGCATATTCATACGAAATAAAATTTGTCCTGTGTAAATTCAATAGATCTATTGTCTAATTAATTTTCTAGTAGCACCTCAAACTAAAAACATCACAAAGTCATATACCTGTATATTGTACATACAGGCGCCGCATACTGATGTCCCCACCCTGTTACGTTCTAACAATATCTTTCAACCAATTAGAAAACTCGATTTCAACCGCTGTTTTCAAATCATGCGATATATATTTTCATGCAATATTGATCATTAAAACGATTTTATGAATTATTTTATAAACTAAATCAATAGATAATTATTTTAATGGATATAAACATTTCTATAATACAAAACGAGCTTGATGCAATAATTGAATAGATTATTATAATGTATATATTTTTTATAATCAATTATTTTTTTAGTAACGTTGATCTGGTATCTAAAAAATGTTATCTGGGTGATATTATTTAAATAATTAAACTATAATTTTTACTTTATTTAAATTTTATATCGAGTATCTCTTTTGCTCTTTTGTCTTATAGATCGGAATACACCTCAATCTGTCAATAACCAAGAATATGATGCAATAATTTGTTAATCAATAATAATTTTTATTTTATAAAATTAAGAATTTTTATTAAATATAATTATTTTTTATCATAAATTTTTCTTACAATTATTCTCTCTCTTACTCTTATATCTAGTATATACAGATATATTCCCTTAACCAATGAGTGAGCAGTATTTTGAATTTGACATGGCGATAAAGTATGTGAGGGTATTATGGTTAACATACTACTCTCTATTTTCTGCTCCGAACTGCTTGAGCACGTGGGGCTGAGCATGTGGTGGGGAGCTCTCGTTCCGAACTATAGCTAAGCCTTGGGAACATTTCGCGGCGCGGAAATGTCATTTCGAACTGTTTGCAGGGGGTAAGATGGTCACTTTAAATCTTAGGCACGGGATAGTTCCGATCTGGTGGAGAGGGGATGCATATCGTTTAAAAATATGGAGAAATAACGTAATAATTTTCTTTAAATTAATATATATATTTTCTTTATTTTATAGTTTTTGTTAAAATATCATCTATTTTTCAATATCATCTATTTTAACATTCTGATATCTATGTATACCACGATTGAAATAATTCAGGGTGAGTGTTTTCCCTTCCCATCAACACAAATTAATCATATTTAAGAACCCGAATCTGTGATCAAAGCATCAGTCAGCTACTTTTCAGTAACAAGGAATTTAAAAATCTTGAACAAAGATTACTTAACGTATATTTCAACAATCGAGGAGGCTTACAAGCAGCTGTTAAAGCTCGATTATGAGCAAAATCGTGAAGTTTTTGCAAAGTATGAAAAGATTGCCGAAAAACACATTAGATCATACAATGCTATATTAAATCAAACAAATTTATCTCTCTGTGAACGCAACCACCTCCAAGTACATATCGCCATACATCGTGCTCTAACTGCAGACTTCAAGAGCAAGCTGAAATTCAAACTAGAAAACAATAACCTTATTAGTGGTGGTAGGATAAGTGTGAATCGCATTGAAGATCGCGTTGAATAGCAAGACTCTGAAAGCATTTTCAATAACAGAATGCAAAGTGGATTAATCACACAGTTATTTCAATCGTGGTACACATCGATATCAGAATGTTGTAAAGAGGGTAAAAATAGATTATATTTTAACAAAAACTATACAGTAAAGAAAATATATATATATATATATATATATATATATATATATATATATATATATATATATATATATATATATATATATATTTATTAATTTAAGGAAAATTATAACGTTATTTCTCCATATTTTTAAACGATATGCATCCCCTCTCCACCAGATCGGAACTATCCCGCGCGAAAGATTAATTGTTAACTTGCTTCATATGGAACTGAGTGATTTTTTGCAAGATGCGGAAATTATTTTTACTCAGAAAATTGAAGAATTGTTGGAAACTAATATTTCAGTTAAAGCAAACACAGAATTAGCATGCAAGTTCGAAAAAGTACAGAATACTCAAACAACTGAAGGAATCAAATATTTTGCAACAAAAAGTGAATCAATTCTACCATCTACAGATATTAGTCAATGGTTTGATGAATTTGTATCTTAATCCCTATTGACTAAAGTTGAAGATTTAAATTTAAAAGATTCTGGGTGGTCATTGATACGAGTAAGTCACTTAATGGTTAACGTAAATCACTACACACCACTCTCTGGAGGTGCCTCTTAACGTTTGCCTCACTACCAAAATTTATTCAACGCAAACGTGCTATTATTAACATTCAAAACTTCAAGGATGATCGCTGCCTCCTGTGGTCAGTAGTGGCATCACTTCATCCAGCATCATCCATGGCAGAGAGAACTTCATAATATCCGCATTTTAGTACAGTTCTAGACTATGAAGGTATCAATTTTCTAACTCCTTTGCAAGATCTCCCACGTTTTGAGCATCTAAATAATTTAGCAATTAATGTATATGGATTAGAAAAAACATTAGAGAACAGTTACAATAAGGAAATAATAGTCCCGGTGTACTTGAGTAAAACAAGCAAAGATGAGAAAAGAATTCATCTATTAATTATTGAGAGTAATTATGATGATGATATGGAAGTTGATTATGATATTTTTTTTTCATTATTATTATGCTTTACTTGTACACCTCTCGGTTTTTACGAGGCTGATTCCTCTTTTTCTCCTAGCTCTAAGCTTTTTCTATTTCTCATATTGGACCTCAGCAAGTCCCACTCGACAATTCATTTTTACTTTAATTTTTGCGGCTGTGGACCGACTTGTGCTTTCTTTACCGTATTCACCCTGAACTTCACCTTCCAGGCTGTTGGAACAGATCCATGGGGAAACCTTAGAGAAAACCCATAATAGTACAGTCGGGCTAGGCTAAGTCTACAGTGATTGATAAGAAACTCTTCTTTATCGACCACTGGAGCATTAGACCCCTTTCCTAGTGTGGAGAGATCCCTCGCGCTAGCCAACGCCGACTAGAGTGGTCACCCATTCAAGTTGTTGCTTAAATGGGTCACCCAAGTCAGACGTGTGCCGCCCGGCTATCTCTACCACTTTCAGAAGCTGGCAACGTAACACACATATTTTTATATATAATCACTGAAAAATAGTGGTGCGTGCCGGGATCGAAGCCAGGTCCCACTCTTTCGAAAAGAGGGCACCGAGCCGACTACGCTATTGCCCGCCTCTGAAGTTGATTATGATTTAAAAACTATAAAAAGCACCTTTCACTATACGTTAATGGAAGATCTTTTACGATTAATTGCCAGACAAATTTCAAAAAACCATTCAAAATTATATTTTTGTGATATATGTCTTAATCATTCAAAATATAAATATTCATATAATAATGAATGACTGGCCGATTTCATGGAGCAGCTCACGCTCGCTGCAATATAAATTATCAAAATCCTTAATATATTCTCGTAGTTTTCCATAATCTTTCCGGATATGATTCCCATTTTTTTATTCGCACACTAGTAAAATCATTTAAGAATCAAATGAGTGTCTTGCCTCAAACAAAAGAAAAATATATTTCCTTCAGGCAAGATATTGATGGGGCTAAGGTGAATTTACGTTTTATAGACTCATATAGATTTATGGCTAGTGGTATTAAAGAACGAGCATCAAACTTAGATGATGATGATAAAAAAATTACTTCTGCAGAGTATGAAAATGATTGTGAAAGATTTGAATTAGCTACAAAGAAAGGTGTTTTTCCCTATAAGTATGTTGATAGTTCGAGTAAACTAGATGAAACTCAATTACCTGAAAATGAATTGTTTTACTCAAAATTAAATGACTCTTATATATCTGACGAAGATTATGAGCATGGCAAAAAAGTGTGGGATAAATTTGATATCAAGACACTTGGTGAATACTCAGATCTTTACTTGAAAACTGATGTTCTTTTGCTTGCTGATGTATTTGAAAAATTTCCAGTGACTTGTATGGAGACTTACAATTTAAACCCAGCTCACTACTATACCAGTCCCAGCTTGGCTTTTGATAGTATGCTGAGACTCACAAAGATTGAGCTGGAGATCTTAGATGACGCAGAAATGATATTATTCCTTGAGAAAGATATAATAATAATATAATAATATAATAAGAGGCAGAGTAGCTCAATGCTCAAATCGTTATGCTAAAGCTAATAACCCATAAATGGGTGATGATTACAATCCGGCAAAAGAAACTTCATATTTAATGTATTTTCATGCGCGCAATTTATATGGAGCAGCCATGTCACAATATTTACTGTACAGTTCTTTTGAATGGTGTGAAGGCTTAACAGAACCAACAACTAATACATTGACATCTAATGCTCAAGAAATCAGTCAAATTATTTTACAAATCTCTGATGAATCTACTGAAGGTTATATCCTAGAAGTAGACTTGGAATATCCAGAGGAGCTTCAGAATAATCACAAAGATTTACCACTGTGCCCAGAGCACATGATACCACCAAATGGACAGACAACCAAGTTAATTACATCTCTTCATAATAAAGGAAATTACGTTATGCATTATAGAAACTTGGAACAATGTTTGGAGCTAGGAATGCGTCTGATAAATGTTCATAGAATATTAAAGTTTAAGAAAAGTCCATGGCTAAAAGAGTACATTGACTTAAATACAGAAAAAAGTAAGCTAGCTAAAAATGACATTGAAAAAAATTTTCGGAAGTTGATGAATAATGCTGTAATTGTAAAAACTATGGAGAATATTAGAAAACATCAAGATATTAAGTTAGTTAAGCAATGGTTTGGTCGTTATAGAGCTAGATCATAAATAGCTCAACCAAATTTCCATAGCTGTTTAAATTTTGAAAATGATTTTACATTAATAGAAATGAAACGTACAAATGTGCTATTTAACAAGCCAATATACAAAGTGTCCAAGAAGTCACGCACTTTTTTGTAGGAATCGAAAGAGAAAATTATTTTGAGACGAAAAGTCCTCAGCAATTTTTGATCAGACGCATAGATAATTAATTAATAATCAATGAAAGTGACCAATCACAAGCGCGCTGCAGAAGAATAAAAATTGAGTGAGAAGGCAGTAGGTAAGGCAAGAGTGAGACACTAGAGATGCTGCCGACTTCGCACGCAGTAGACCGAGAGTGAAGACGGACCGACCGTAGACGGCGAACGTACGTAATGCTAGATGAATGTTTGAGACTGTACACTAATGTAGGCAAGCGTAAGTGTGTCAGTAACAATGCGCGTATGAATGTAAGTAAGGATGTTATTATTAATTTGTTACAGGCACAAAATTTTGTCAAATGAAACGGGGAACACAGTAGATATTGTTGGGAATTATTAGTGATAGTCCAAGATCCCAGAGCGATAAGACACAACTTATTTTCACATAAATGAAACCTCATGTTCTCAGTAGTGTCTTATGTGCTCAGAATACCTGCGCGCTTGTGGAGCTTGCCGAGTGACACCTGGGCAGGTACCAGGTGTGAAAGGTAACTAAAATTAATAGTTACCTAACTTAAATTTTCATAGCTGATTTTTAAATATATTTTGTAGAGTGTTATTATAAAGTTATACCATAAGCGTCAGACACTTTTCGTGGGCCAGTACTTTTGTCAGACGCTTTAAAGCTCTACAAAAAATAAATTAACTTAACTTATTTTTACATGTCTGACATTTAAATATGTTGTTCAGACAATTGTTACGAAGTTATATTTAATTAGTCAGACAAAATTGATTGACCAAACACCCCCTAAACAGCAAAATTATTCTGCCGTGAGTATGAGCGCGAAAGCATTATGCGCATGCGTCTTAGAGTAAATATATGAAAAATACTTACGGTACAGCTTCCGATATAAAATTTTTGCATCTCTATTTCAATATTAACGTAATAATTAGTCAGTATGAAAGTAAATTAATTCATTTAATATTTCTGGTATAATTCATCTGTTCAGAGCTATTTTTTCTTAGAAAAATTTTTATTTCATTGTTAAAAATATCATTTGAAATTATTTTTTTTACAAAATCATTTTTGTAAAAAAAAATTTACCCATAATTAATTAAAATAAGCATTTATTTTATTGTTTAATCATCGCAATCATCATAACAATTATTTGAATTTTCATCATTTAACCAATCACGATACTGTCCAACTAAGTCATCATCTTCATCGTCATCAGTTATGTTGTTGCTGACATCTTCTTCTGCAAAAAATAATCAAAAGAATTAAAATACATAAAATTATCAGTTAAATAAATTTTAATCTTGAACTCTAATTATAGTACCTGATTGTTGAAGAGATTTACCAACGTCCCTTGGTAATTGGTCACCATCAAACCAATGAAAGTGAAACTGGTTTTCCTCTAACCTCCATCCATTTTGTTCAGGAGTAAAAATGGTTGGTTGTTTTTCATGAGCATAATTCCATATGCTAGAAATGTAATTAGCTCGTAGAAATTGTTGAAATAGCTTAGTTTTACACGGTGGTAAGCTGCTTGCATCAAAGTTCTTTAAATTTTTACGGTTAAATTCTTCATTTATATTAGATACGCTGTAATTATTTAAAAATAGCTGAAGACGGGCAGCGTTAACATCGTATGTATCAGGAACACTATAGATTTCACAGATAAACTTTTGAATAGTTTTGAAAATATCTTCTTGTCTGTGCTCATCGGATAATAATTCAGGATCACCAAAGTGCATCAAAGCTTGCTGATACTCAGGTCTCTTCATTAATATTTTAAATGGTCTTTGTTTACCTTTTTTAAAAAAGGCAGGATTATAGTCACATCCGGTTAATGCATGAAATCCTGGCAAACTTCGACACAAAGATGATCCCAAGTTCTCGTACACTTTTGTCAAATTAATATATCTTTGGTTGTTTCCGGTGCCTGCGTTTAACCATACATTGGAACCATCGTCTTTCAAATTATGCATATGTCCTAACATAATAATCGCTATATCGGTATCAGAACATCTTACAACAAAATTTGCCTGAACATCAATATTACAAATATGAAAGACGATTTTTGTGTCTGCCTCTTCATGCTCTGGACATGATAAACTGTCATCTACAGTTGACACAATTTTGTTATCATCAACTACGTAGGAATGACATTGCTTAAAGTTAATAAGTATGTGTTTATTCTCAACGAATGGTACCATTTCATCAAATGCCCAGTGTTGAATAAAGAACTCTACGAGGGCTTCTTTAAAATGAATATTTTTTAATTCTTTCAAAAAATCTGATGGTCTAACTTGATCGGGGCCAGTAATGTTAAAATCCAGTTGAGTCGACTCTCGGCGAAGATCTCTTTCGTAATCTTTGATCGAAGGAGATAGATATTGATCAAAAATAACGTCGTATCTTGTGGCTGCAAACTGTGTTACCAGTAGGAGCATTTTTTTAGAGATACCTCCGAATGTTTTTGGGACATTTTTCATAGTATGTAGTAAAAAGAAACCATCTATTAATAAAATATCAACTCGATCAGGTGCAATGTGCTCTACTCCATTCTCTAAAGATTTCATCACAGACGATTTCTGGGTTTTACAAATGGCTCCATCAATATGACACATGGATAATGGCATAGGAGTAATTGGATAAGACAACACTTTTTCTATATCAACTTTGTAATCTAAAGATATCCCAAGAATACGCCCAAACAAATCTCTTTGCATTCTTATCTCTTGTATTTTACCACCTAATTTGTTTTTTTTCTTTTTAGAGTAATCCAGTGTAAAGTTTTCCATAGGTGTTTTCTGAATACTTTTCTCGAATCTGCTAATACTTAATTCACACTCAGCAATAAAAGTTAGACGTTTAGCTTCACCATTTTTTTCGACGTTAAGCAAAAATTTTTCTACTGGTTCCGACGCAGCTTTACCCGATGAAATATTAATTAACAGATCTTTTGGCACTTGTAAGTCAAATGGGTTTATGAATAAATCAAAAGTTTCAACAAATTTTCGCAACTGCTTAGCATTGTTTTTTATAGCATGATTAGTGAGTTCGGCCGAAACGTCTTGATCCTTTTTAAGGTCCAAATCTTTATAAACAGAACTAATTATTGTGGATCTGATATCATGACTTCGGGCCCACCGTTGACGTGCAGAAATAGAATTGGTAAAATGTATTATTCTAGTTAGTTTCCTAGCTGCATCAGCGTTTATTGTTTGCTCAAGAACTAGATCAATTGGTTGCTTAGAAAAAGGTTTATTGGTTCTTCGAATACCGAAAAAACCTTCTTGGAATTCTTCATACAGATTAGGATGAGTTTCAGAAACGTTCAATAAATTTGAGCAATATCTAACAGTCCAACGAGCATAGTTAGGTTGATTAAAGATAAAAAACAAATTTGTAATCTTGGGTAGTATGTACTTGAACAGGTCAAAATCTCCAATACGAATACTTCTGGATAGAGTTAAATAATAGTCGATCAGGTTTATATATATTAAATAAAATTGTGGTGTTTTTCCATGTTCACCGTTCAGAGTCTGCTGTTTGTAAACGTCATAACTATTTAATAGTTGTTTTAACTCATCATTTTCAATTTCAAAAGATGACATTGGAGTATTTTGTAGACGCGTAATTTCTTCAATACTTTCACTTGATACTTCTACATTATTAATATCTAAGAAAGATTTAAAATGTAAAATTTGTAGACCTAAAGACATCAACGGATGAAGCCTCTTACACCGATTGAAGTGTTTGCCATCCTGAAATCCAGCAACTGACCCCGAAGCTAGCAAACCACTTTGCACCATGACGTTGGACAAGCCGCAATCGGCTATAAATTTTCCTACAGCTTTAAAATATGACATCATGTTGTGGAATGGTCCCAAATGGATAAATAAATTGTCAAACTTAGGTACTTCGGTAGATTGAATTTGTAAGGCTACCTTTGCTATTGCAAGATCATAAGTAACTTGAATGCAGGATTGGCGAAGCTCATTACAAATTTTTAAGCTTTGCTCCACGGTTTCCAAAACAACCGATGTGTTTGTGGGCGATAGATTGATTGGAGTTAGATACGAAACCACTTGCTTTGGATTTCTTTCATTATTGCTTATTAAACAATTGTAACCGACCCACATTGGAAGATTTGATAAATTGTATACATGACTTAACATCCAGACGACATCAATCGATTTGTATAATTGCAAATTTTTAGGCAGTGTTTCTTCAGCTTCATGAACAGAAACTTGTAAAGTTTCTGTCATTTTGGGTTTTTTTAGTATGGTGTAGCTTCTACCTCAGTAACCTCTACTGTTCTTCGTCGTCGTTTTCTCGGTGGTGATAATTCTTCGCTGGCGACAGAAGACAGATGTGGAGTGTCCAATTCATGTGAAGCATTTGAGTCCTCGTTTTGATAAATTATACCGACGGTATCATGTAACGTGTCTTTCCCGCTTTTAGTTTCCACAAACCTATCAAAATTATCAAACGCCACTCCAGTACATAGATTCGGATTTTTTTTAATTGCTTCAGGACATCTAGATGATTTCTTCATAGCATAATAAGTGGTTTCAGTTTCCAGCTCCTCAACACCTGGATAGCTAATACAATGGCCATATCTGTGGATAATATCGATTATATTACGACTACTTGTTAAGCTTTTTAAAGCTATTCCAAGCTTGATGTGTTTCGACGTTTTGTATTTGCCATTAAAAATGGCATATACAGCATCCTGGCTCAAAGATTCAACTATCCGAACACATTTATCATTGGTTTTTCGTTTGTTGTTACTTCCTGCAATAAGAGTCGAATAAAACTGGGATAGGTCTTCTGGCACTGAAATTTCACCATTTTCAAGGTCCTCTACGGATAAATTATTGGGCAATTTTTTTTTATCAACTTTTAACACTGATTTTCTTAATATTAAAGCAGCTTTATTAATAATGTCCTGATCCTTTATGATTTCTAATAACTCCTCATCAATTACAGAAATATTTTTTGGAGCAAGTAGCTTTTTGTTTTGACACATCATAAACTTAATCTCCTTCGAAAATGTTTTGGTTATTTTACTCTCCAAGTTTTGAGGAGTAAAATTGCCCATAATATTTTTAGAGTTATCTATTTTGTCGTCGAATAATTCTAAATAATATCTGTGGAGATAGGTGAGAAAATAACATCGACCTTTTTCGATGACATTTTGCTGAATAAAACTGCAAATTTCATCAAAAACAGCTTGATGGTGTTGACGAAGATCATGCCAAAACGTTTGAACAGTATTCTTCGTTGACGATATTTGATAGAAATATTCCAATTGACATTTTTGGTGATAATAGATTGTTGACTCTAGTACATCTTGCACTTTCTCTATAAATTCCGCGGAGTCTTCTTCATTTAATTTTTTTAAAAAATCATATTTATTGCACGTATGCAATGGGAGTCTTTTTAATTTATGTCTTTTAGTTTTTCTATCACAAAATATACACTTTTCATTATCGTCATTATTTATATTATTTTCAAATGGGACTTGATTGGTAAACAAATGAAAATCATTTTCACCTGCCACACAAGAATCTCCAGAATTACAAGACACCGGTTCAAGTGATTCAAATTCACAATAACTTGATCGACATTTGGCTCAGATATTACAAAAGGTTCAAGAGTAGCACTAGCTGAAATTGAGTTGGACACTAAATCTGAATCGGCAACAGTAGAATTATTTTGTTCAGTTGAGGTAGATGCTGTGGATGGATCACTATTAGTACTTGTACTACTAGGTAAAATTGATGTCGATGCAACAAATGGTTTGTCAACAATGCTTGGAGAACTTTTATTTTTACTGATTTTAGTTTTTTCTGGAATCTCAGAATAATATTTTTTGGGCAGAGCAGTAAAATTTTTATAGCATTCCCGATGATAACTTTTATCATATAAATCTTCAGGTAAAACTACGTCTTTAAATTTTAGGTTATGTGTCACTCGCTGTTGTAAAATGATTTTACACTTTTTTAATGTTATCTCGGTAAATAATATTAATTTATCACTAGATTTTTCACAAAATGTACACGTTAATTTTGCTGGTTCTGTTTCTTCCATAATTTTCACGTTAATAAGTAATGTAAATAACTCACAAATCACACGACGTAAACAACAAAAACATGTGGTCTCACAGAACCAAACTATACTGTATACTGTTAGGTTGTACCCAAAGGACACATACACAATACACAGAAGAATAACACGAATGAGAGAAGGGGAACTGAGTTAGTAAGACCGTCTCACTCGCTCCGAAACGCACCTATAATGCTTTCGCGCTCATACTCACGGCAGAATAATTTTGCTGTTTAGGGGGTGTTTGGTCAATCAATTTTGTCTGACTAATTAAATATAACTTCGTAACAATTGTCTGAACAACATATTTAAATGTCAGACTTGTAAAAATAAGTTAAGTTAATTTATTTTTTGTAGAGCTTTAAAGCGTCTGACAAAAGTACTGGCCCACGAAAAGTGTCTGACGCTTATGGTATAACTTTATAATAACACTCTACAAAATATATTTAAAAATCAGCTATGAAAATTTAAGTTAGGTAACTATTAATTTTAGTTACCTTTCACACCTGGTACCTGCCCAGGTGTCACTCGGCAAGCTCCACAAGCGCACAGGTATTTTGAGCACATAAGACACTACTGAGAACATGAGGTTTCATTTATGTGAAAATAAGTTGTGTCTTATCGCTCTGGAATCTTACTCTATGAGATTTCTATTAAAAAAAATCAGTAGCGATGCTCAGGCAGAGAAACTGGGCAACAGTTCCAGAAATTTTTTTTTTTTTTTTAATTATAGAGTAATTATTCATTAAAAAATCAGTAGTGCGGGTCAGTAAGAGGATCTGGATGTCTGTAGCTGATTTTTTATTTTCAATTGGAATAATGAAAATAATTATTATTTAAAAAATCAGTTGTAAGGAATAGTAAGAGGCTCTAAGCCGCTGTGATTGAATTTTTATTTTTTATTAGAATAATGAAAATAATTTCGAATCAAAAAATTAGTAGCGAGGGTCAGTACGAGGCTCTGGATGTCTGTAGCTGATTTTTTATTTTTATTAGAATAATGAAATGAATTATTAATTAAAAAATCAGTTGGAAGGGACAGTAAGAGGCTCTGAGTAGCTATGACGGAATTTTATTTTTTTTTTTCGATTACTGGAGTAATTATTCATTGAAAAATCAGCAGTGAGGATCAGTGAGAGGCCCTGGGCGGCTGTGACTGAATTCATAATTTTTATCAGAATAATAAGATTGATTTCTAATCAAAAAATAAGTAGCAAGGGTCACTAAGAGACTCTGGACGTCTGTAGCTGATTTTTTATTTTTAATCAGAATAATGAAAATAATTATTGATTGGGAAATCAATAGGGAGGGTCAGTGAGAGGTTCTGGGCTACTGTGACTAAATTTCATTTTTTTTTTTTAATTACTGGAGTAATTATTCATTGAAAAATCAGTAGTGAGGGTAAGTGAGAAGTTCCGGGCGCCTGTGACTAATATTTATTTTTTATTAGATTAATGAGAATAATTTCTAATCCAAAAAATCAGTAGCAAGGGACACTAAAATGCTCTGGACGCCCGTAGCTGATTTTTTATTTTTCCTTAGAATAATCAAAATAATTATTGATTAAAAAATAAGTAGCGAGGGTTAGTGAGAAAATCTGGGCGGCTGTAACTGAATTTTATTTTTAACTTCCCGCTAAGAAAATCGGGAAGTTATTGTTTTCACCCCGTTTTGCAAAAATCGAGTTTTCATCAGATCTCGACGTTTGAAGGTCACAGGAAGCTTCCCTGACTATCCCCGCGAGGTTGTCACTGTGTCTGTAAGTATGTATGTATGTGTGTGCGTGTGTGTGTGTGTGTGTGTGTGTGTGTGTGTGTGTGTGTGTGTGTGTGTGTGTGTGTGTGTGTGTGTGTGTGTGAAAGTATGTGAACCGCTTATAACTTTTGAACTTTAGGCTTGACCGATTTCATCGCGGTTGGTGCCATTCGAAAGGGCTTGACCAAACTTAGATTTTGAATATTACTTGGACCGATTCAGATCAATAGATTTTGATAAATCTTAAAAAAACTGAAAAAAAAAATTTTTTCAAATTTGGTTTTTTTGAAATAACTTTCAAACGGCTTGATAGTTCAATTCTAAAACCTAATCAGCTTTTTACCTCGAAAAACCACGTCGATCGCCACCAGTCCGGTCAAAATCGGTTGATTCGTTCGAGAAATATCGTGAACGAAAGAAAACTGAAAAAAGTGTTTTTTCGGAATAACTCCAAAATTTCTAGCGCAATCAATTCAAAATTTAAAATTCTTTGTGAGGCTTGAAAAACTGCGTCGAATGCTACCAACCGCGTGAAAATCGATTTATTAATTCAAAAGTTATTGCGGCTTAAAAATTCAAAAAATAGTGTCATCAAATCCCTATCAGACTTTTGAGCTCGAAGAGCTCAAAAGCATAGGAAAACTATCTCTTTGAGCTTGAAGAGCTCAAAATAACCCATAAATTGTATTTTTGAGATCGAAGAGCTTAAAAACGTCATTAGTGCAATTTTAAGCGCCTAAGTATAGAATTAGCGGGAAGTTGCAGGGATGGCCTTCAGGGTCAACCGTTTTCCTAATTTTTTTTTTTAATTACTGAAGTAATTAGCGGGAGTTAATAAGAGACAGAATTGTTATTTTTATCTGAAGTAATTGAGGTGATTTTCGATGAAAAAAATTAGGAGCAAGGGTTAAGCAGTAGATCTAGGCAAACGCTAATGGATTGTAATTTTATTCTTTGAATAACAAATAATTTTAAATTATAAATTAATTGTAAGGAACAATGCACTGAGCGTCCGATTTCTTTAAGTTAATTCATCAAATCACAATCATTATTGGTGAAATTAAACAATTATGATAACATTAACGCAGTTCGGTTACGTGATGGTCAACAGCTGATTTATTTTGGTTAATTAATAAAATAATAATTATTGTTATCAGAATAAGACACAGTTTGACTCAAGGGAAACAAGAGAGTTTCGATGTCCTATTTATTTTGGACAATTAATAAAATATTAATTATTATTAGTAAAATTGATAAGTTATCAACTTAGACGGGTTGAAAGATGGTCAACAGCTGACCTTTTTTTGTTAATTAATAAAATAATAATTATTGTTATAAAAATAAGACACAGTTCGACTCAATGGAAACAAAAGAGTATCGATGGCACATTTATTTCGAATAATTGATAAAATATTAATTATTATAAGTAAAATTAATAAATTATCAACTCAGACGGGTCAAGAGATGTTTTACAGCTGATTTTTTCCGGCTCATAGATAAAATAGTAATTATTATTAGTAAAATTAATAAATTATCAACTCGGACGGGTCAAAAATAGTTTTACAGCCGATTTATTCCGGCTAATGGATGAAATAGTAATTATGATTATAAAAATAGGTCACAGGTTGACTTAAGAAAGAGAAGAGAGTATCTATGGTCCATTTATTTCGGTTAATTATTAAAATATTAATTATTATTAGTAAAATTAATAAATTATCAACTTGGATGGGTCAAAAGATGTTTAACAGCTGATTTATTCTGGCTAACGGATTAAATAGTAATTATTATTATCAAAATAAGTCACAGGTTGACTCAAGGGAAACGAAAGAGTATCGATGGCATATTTATTTCGGTAAATTGATAAAATATTAATCATTATTATTAAAATAAGTCATAGGTTGACTTAGAAGAAACGAGAGAGTGTCGTTGGTTCATTTATTTCGGTTAATTAATAAAATAGTAATTATTATTAGTAAAATTAATAAATTGTCAGCTCGGACGCTTCAGGAGATGTTTAACAGCTGATTTATTCCGGCTAATAGATAAAATAGTAATTATTATTATCAAAATAAGTCACAGGTTGACTCAAGGGAAACGAGAGAGTATCGATGGCCCATTTATTTTGGTTAATTGATAAAATATTAACTGTTATTATTAAAATAAGTCATAGGTCGACTTAGAGGAAACAAAAGAGTATCGATAGCCCATTTATTCCGGTTAATTGATAAAATATTTATTGTTATTAGTGAAATTGATAAACTTTCTACTCAGACAGTTTGAAAGATGGTCATCAGCTGATTTATTTAGGTTAACCAATAGAATCATAATTATTACTTGTGAAATATTCAAAATTAAAATTATTTGTACAATAGAAAAAAAATAGTCATTGTTCAGTCCATCAAGTGTTCAAAATGTCCTTCGATTTGCTAGATACAGAGACGACGTCGAGCGAGGAGATTTTCTCGTACAGCATGTAGAATTTGCGGTGTGACTGTTGTCTGAGCTGCATGGATGCACGCTACAGTCTCCATCTAATCTTGGGGCTCATCGAAATAGACCATCTCTTTGAAATTTCCCCACAAAAAGTAGTCCAGTGGCGTCAAATCAGGTGATCTTGGGGGTCACCTTCGTGGTCCCTTTCGTCCCAACCAACGCTGAGGGTATGTGCGGTTGAGGAAGTCTCGCACTGTACCAGCATAGTGACTTGGTGCTCCGTCATGCTGAAACCAAGTCGGCTGTTCGTTAACTTCTTTAAGGAGTTGAGGATGTTCATCATGAAGGAATGTTAGGTATTGGGTGCCCTGTAATAAGGAAAATTCATTGTTTGCTGTAGGAAACTAGGAAAAAGATACATGGATGGGATGAATTAAGTTAAGGAAGATTCAAGGCTGACGAGGACGACGTAACTGATTATGGGAAAGTTAATTATTTCATTATACAAAAAAATACTAGCGTCAAAATAGCTTGACTTTATGAATGATGAAACTCTTAATCAGTTCACAAAATGACTCAATTTTAATCCTGAATACGTAAAATTTATTGCTTGTATATTCGAATCTCAACTTACGTCCATTGTCTCGGGTAATTCGTTGAAAATTACGTGGTCACCGATGATTCCACCCCAGACATTAATCATTTATTTTAGAAGTTCCGGTTCACTGTCATGTGCAGATTTTTTTCTGCATACCAATGAGTGTTGTGCTGATTAAAGCACCCCGCTCTGGTGAAAAGTGACTCATTAGTCTACAAGATTCCGCGAAAAAAATCCGGATCCGCGTCGTTGGAGTGAAGAATGAACTGGCAGAAGTTCACGCGCAAGCGATAATATTTAGCTCCTAATTTCTGCACTTTTTATTTGCGGTACGGATGGATCTTCCAGTGCGAGTAATACGGTTAATAGTCGAACGTGAAATGTGAATTCGACGTTCTAACCGTTTATCAGTTCTAACCAGTTTATCAGTTCTTCATTTTGATAATAATAATAATTATAATTTTATGAGTTAACCAAAATATCTGAGCTGTTTTTAACGCGTCTAAGATAATGATTTATTTATTTTGCTGATTATAATGATAATTTTATTAATTAACTACAAAAAACAGCTGCTGAGTGAATCTGTAGGACCCTCACTACTAATTTTTAATTGTAAATTATTTGTAAATAGGAAAGAAAATAAAAATTTAGTCACAGCCGCCCAGAGCCTCTTACTGTCCCTTACAACTGATTTTCTTATCAATAATTATTTTCATTACTCTTATTAATAGTAAAAAATATGCTACGGACGTCCAGAGCCTCTTACTGATCCTTGCTACTGATTTTTTGAGTAGATATTATTCTTATCATTCTGATAGAAAATAAAATTCAGTCACAGGCGCCAAGAGCTTCTCACTAACCCTCGCTACTGATTTTTTAATCAATAATTATTTTTATCAGTCTAATGAAAAATAAAAAATCAGCTACAGACGTTCAATGCCTCTTACTGAACCTCGCTACTGATTTTTTTTAATGGAAATTATTTTCATTATCCTAATAAAAAATAAAAATTCAGTCACAGCTGCCTAAAGCCTCTTACTATCCTTTACAACTGATTTTTTAAATACTGATTATTTTCTTTATTCCAAATAAAAATAAAAAATTAGCTACAGACGTCCAGATCCTCTTACTGACCCTCGCTACTGATTTTTTAATGAATAATCAATCTAATAATTACAAAAAAAAATTTTCTGAAACTGCGGCCCAGTTTCTCTACCTGACCCTTGCTACTGATTTTTTTAAATAAAAATTTCTCTAATAATTCCCAACAACATCTACTGTTTTCTCCGTTTCATTTGACAAAATTTTGTTCCTGTAACAAATTAATAAAAACATATTTACTTACATCCAGACGCGCATTGTTACTGACACATTAACGCTTGACTACACTAGTGTACAGTCTCACACATTCATCTAGTATCACGTACGTCCGCCGTCTATGGTCGGTCCATTCTCACTCTCGGTCTACAGCGTGCGAAGTCGGCAGCATCTCATGCGTCTCTCTGTCGCCTTACCCACTGCCTTCTCACTTAATTTTTATTCTTCTGTAGCGCGCTTCTGATTGGTCACTTTTATTAATTAATAATTAATTATCTATGCCTCTGATTAAAAAATGGCTGAAGACTTTTCGTCTCAAAATAATTTTCTCTTTCGATCACTACAAAGAAGTGCGTGACTTCTGGGACACCCTGTATATATATATATATATATATATATATTTATATATATATATATATATATATATATATATATATATATATATATATATATATATATATATATATATATATATATATATTAGGGTGTTTGGAAAAAAAAAAAAAAAAATTTTTTTTTTTAATGGTGTTGAAAAGTTGAAAGTACATTAAAAAACAAGAATTTTGGCGCCTATTAGAGCCCTTAATATTAATTAATATTAATATTAAACTTCGCCTCAATTCATTTGTAATTTTTCTATTTAAATAACACGAGAAAACTTTTTTTTTATTTTTGAATTTTAATTACTTCGGAATGGCTTGTTTACGCAATATTCTAGAAAAAGATTATATAGGAAATTTCACGCTTTACAAAAATCGTTTAATGGTCGAAGTTTCTCAGATCAACCGTTTCAAAGATATTTCAATCAAAAATAACACCAATCAAAAATTTCATATATTACCAAATACTAATAAATTCTATTAAACAATCAATTCTTTATAACAAAAAACAATATTTAACAGCAATTCATAAAATTTTTTCTAACTTGAAAATATTACAGTTTTATAAAATTATTTTTATTGCAATTAGGATATCGTTTTCTGTTTTCTGTCACTACTTGCAATAAACACTGAAGCTGTTCTTCATTTTTCTTTAATCATCGATTATACTGCTCTATCAATGCCACGCCGCGTTCTGTTACATCATTTACAACTTGAAGTTTCTCAAAATACTCCAAGTTTCTTTCGAAATTTAGATTCTGAGGCCACAAAGTTACATCCTCATCAATGAAATCATACGACAAATCAAACGATTTAAACAGATTTATCGATCTCATAGATACAAATTGACTAAGATCTTTATTTAATAATGACTCTAAATTTTTCATATAGATTATAAAACGACTCGTTGTAGTTTCATTGGTTTCACAGTTTTTTAAAGCATGTACTATTCTTCTTTTTGTTTCAACCGAAACAGTTTCGTCAAAGAGAGATAAAACGGACAACTCATTATTTAAATACCACAAGTGATCGGCTAATTTTTCTGAGCATGCCCGTGAAATAGTATTATTAAATTTTTTATATGAAAATAATTCTTTAATTAAAGTTAAATTATTATTAGGTGCTGCTATAGCGCACGGCGCAGTATACCAAGTTTTTTAATAGATTATTATGATAGATAAACTAAGTTCTCGTAATCCAGCTATTTCTGATTTAGTAAGATGAAATTCATTTCTAAATAAAAAAATTTTTAAACTATATATTGCTTTAGCTATTCACCTTGCATGATGGACGGCTCCAGGACGCTTAAATGTAATATTTGTGGTAGTAGGACTCAAAAATATCGATGATAATTGCTAGAGTTCACGAAAATCGTAACGACAATGATCCATCTACAAAAAAAGTTCAAAGTCAAAATAAAATTAATTACATTGCAACCTCAAAGTAAAGAACATTAATTATTATCAACTGATGTAAAGTAAAAAATACAAAATATTTTACAATGCAATTGTAATCGTTAATGATGATTAAGAGTGTAATAATCATGTGAAATTGATTTCCAATATTTTTATTTACAACGGGGTTAATTATTGAGTGTAAAATGGATGATTATACGGAACTTCATAAATTTTCATGTGTCTCTTTTAACATCAGTTGATAATTCTTTAGCGCTGGATTAAAAAATTTTACTTCTATTTGATTATTAACGAATTTCAAAATTTTATCTTTGATTGGTTTTATAACTTCCAAAATACTACAGCGTATTTGACGCTGTAGTATCAGAACACAATGCTTTGATGTTATCAGTATTAATATTCCATTGTTTTACTGTTATAATAATAGCTAAAGCTTGATTTTGTCCAGTTCCAGATTCTAGTTTGGGGACTCCTAACAGTTGAAATTTACCTGATGATGATAGAATAATAGGAAGCCGGTCAACTTGTTCTATCCCTGTAATATCTGACAACAGTTTTCCATCAAAATGTAGCACATAATTATCAGTTTCCAAATTAGTTTTCAGATTTAACGTCACTTCTTTGCGAAATTTTTCCCGTGCTCGGTGAATAGTCAAATGACTGAAGTTTACGCTTGCATAATCAATATTTAGGCTAAATAATAAAGCAGTAAAAATGTAAGTCGCCGACCTACTACTCACATTAGCTCTATCCAAAGCCGCAGCAAATTCTGGTGTCATTAGATCAATTTTAGGAACTTGATGTTTTGGAATTTCATTTTCATAATCAGAGATTATACAAGAAGTATTACTTTCCAAAGATTTCTGGGATAACTTAGATGTTTGACTTGATATCTCATGATTAACAACATTATCAGTCTCAACTATACAAAAATAGTCAACATTGTCATTACCGAACTCTCCGACATCAAATATACCACTATCATTATTGTTATTATAATTGATATCAATATTCTCTTCATTATTGTTATCACTATTGATGTAGTTATTATTTTCATCGCTTACATCAACATCCATATCTTCAACATCTTCTGGAATTGGTTGAGAATCATATGAAATAAAACCACGTCGACTGGAAGATTTTTGTGCCAAATAAAATAATCTTCTTTCTGTATCCAGTAAATTTAGCACATCAGCATGAGCTATATCAAATAGTTTATTTAATTCGTCCCGAAAAAGGGATTCATTTTTTTTTTTAAAGATTTTGACTTTTTCCTCTTACAGTTTTTTTGTAAATTCCTCCATCGATTGTGATTTGAGGTTAGTTTTAAAAAAGCAGATCTTTTCTCTCTTGTCGGGATTTGTGCCACACACCAAATTTCGAAAACTTTGTCGACAGTGGTTGATATGCTTTCTTTCACTGAAAAATTTTTCGTTTTGAGATAATAAAATAAAAGTGACATAACCTCTTTCAATGAAGGTAATTTTTTTCCACCAAATTCACTTAATACATCACCAATCAACTGTTTTCACCATTGTGGTCATAAAATTTATAACTCATATAAATAAGCAAATTAAATTAATAATATAACGAATTTAAATAACAATCAGTATCAATAAAGAAAGACAATGACGAGAAAATAGAACAAAGTATTGAAAGCAGTGCAACAAAGAGAAATTGGTACTGAACGACCAAGCTTACAAACACAGAGCTTACTAACTACATTACTCAAATCAAACGAATATACTACTTTTATCGACGGAGCTGAATAAAGCTCATTCAATATTTTTAAAATGGAAAAAATTAATCAAATTTTATAGTTGATTGAATTAATTTAATATATTTATAATTTTTTTAACATTTTTAATAAAATACAATGATGAGTGTTTGTTTAGTTAGTGTGATCAGGAATTTTACATTTTCATCTTACAAAAATTTATAAACTTTATGAACTATATAATTAATTTGCTATAAAAGAAAGCCAAAAATCATTTATTTGATATTTGTAACCTTGAGATTTACGTATTTGTACTTTTTGTGAGTTACGTATGGAGTAAATAAGCAAAAAAAAAAAATTAAAATCTCAGATTAACAGAATTCAATTTATTTTAATTCAGCCTCTTCTAAATTTTCCAAAAAAAAACAATATCAATATAAAGTATGATTTATTTTTTGGACTTTTATTGGAAAATATTTAAAATTTTTGATTGCTGTTATTTTTGATTGCAAATATCTTCGAAACGGTTGATCTGAGGAACTTTGACCCTCAGACGTTTTTTGTAGAGCGTGAAATTTCCTGTAAGACCACTTTCTGAGATATTGCGAAGAAATCAAAATTGAAAAGTAAAAAAAAAAATTTTCTCGTGTTATTTAAATAGAAAAATAACAAATGAATTGAGGCAAACCTTAATATTAATATTAAGGGCTCTAATAGGCGCCAAAATTTTTGTTTTTAAATGTACTTTCAACTTTTCAACACCATTAAAAAAAAAAATTTTTTTTTTTTTTTGAAACACCCTAATTCATATATATATATATATATATATATATATATATATATTGTAACGTGGTAGATCCAGGCTCGAATCTAACGTCGTGAATGTTATGTGTGAATTTATGAAAATTTTACTAATTTTTATGAATTATTTTGTATAAATACGTAACGCTGGGCGAGTTTCGAAGACAGAGGGAGTCAGAGCGATTACGAGGCTATGCATTGGAGCGACAAGGATAGAGCTACGACGATAATAAGCGAGTACCGAAGCGAGCGAGGCACCGAGCAGCGTAAGCTTCCGAGAGGTCTGAGGACAATCGACGCTGCATTGCCGCACGTTCCAATACGACGATTACCATCGATGACAGTTGGTTAGTCAGTACTGTAGGAGCAGAGGTGACTAAGGACTGTCGTAGAGGTCCGTTGACTGTTATACGGACCTAGATCAACTATCGATGTGGATCAATTCCAATGGAAATGAAGACTAGCGCCGCCAACCAACAAAGGAACAAGCGGGTACTTCTCTATGAGGAAGAGGACTTGAGGCTGGACTGTGACGGATTCGGACGCGCTTTTGCGCGCTCCGCAACCTAAAGTTAATTTCGAAGTATTGTCGCGATTTTGTTCACTTGAAATTAATTGATAAATTGTATTGAAGTATTTATTTTTTTTTAAATAATTTATTCATCGAGTCGACCGCATGAAGCTTTTCCGAGCTGCTACGATGAGGACGACGCTCAATTGCTTGATAAGCTGAGGTTCTTGTTCAGTGTTGAATCCAGCGTTTCGAGTCCACGTTGTAATTTTGTAAAATATTTTGATTAACAAAATAATACGCGAGGATTCAACGCTTTACGATTATTTTTTTTTTTTGTAATGCTGTTATTACATAGTGTGATTGCCGATGTATGAATGCGAGTGTGAGAAATCAAATTGAGGTGATGACGTTTTAAATTTGGTTTAAAATTAAGAGAAACGTTAAGTTACGACGTTTTAATAATTTTGTTAAAAGTTAATATCGACCTCCGACGTATATTTTGTTAAATAAATTGTTATTTTTTTCTGTTAAATTCTTCTGAATTTATTTCGAGTAATTTTAAGAATTTTCGTTTAGTTTGCTGTCCTATTTTTTAACGACGAGTATTTCAGCATGGCCTGCTACCCTGAGGAAGAGGTAAGAGCTAGCTAAAGTCGCAGTAGTAATTAATTGAAGATCATTCTCCTGGCACTCTTTTTTTAACAATAATTCTTTTTTTTAGTAAGCCAAAAATTTCCAATATAAACGGTGAGCCTGGCTCGGTAAATCCCCGGCTCAGGCAAAACCGCGTTATATAATTTGGCGCCCAAAGTAGGGCCCACAAAAGGGCAAATTACGACACGTTATAATTAAATTAGGACGTAGGTTAGTTAATCGGCATAATGAGCGATCAAAACGGTAAATCCAACACCAAACGATGGCAGGGGAAACGATTCCTTGATAACGTGGAACCAGACCGTTGATGATCAAAGGCAACAGAATAACCCGAAGGATGCAAATAGAACGTCGAATCCCGGGGAAGGTCCGGCCACGAGTCAGGCAAATATTGTGGCACCTGTCACAGGGCAGGGAATTTTTACACCGAATACTACAGCACAAACAAGAAGCCCGACGTACACTGTGACACGTAGTCCCTCGCTGACGACGAGCGTCGCCACTGCACCATTCCCACCTTTGCGAGCTCGTCGTCAGATCCAGGTACCTCCGAACGCCATCGATGAGAATGAGACATACGAGTGGTATTTGGCGCGTAGGGAGGAGGTGAGCATGGAACGACTGCGGCTGGAAGCGGCCCAGCGAGATTTAGCAGAAAAGATTGCGCATTTGGCAGCTCGTGAGGATGTTATACGGGACGAGTTAGTCGCGATTGAAGAACATAACGGGTCGTTATGTGGATCGAGCGGTACGAGCGGGCAGTATGACTGGATCACGAACGCGTCACCCCTGCAGGTGCAGGAAATCCTCGTGACGATGAATGCTAACTCGATAGGTAGTGAGGCGGTGATTTGCGACCGACTGCATCGGTGCTTGCGTCTGAAGTGGTTTCCTGATACAGTTTGGACACAAGAAGACCAGGCGATATCAGACAGACAGGTTCTGAACGCGTTTGAGCGAGAGCAGCGACGTCAACCGAGGACGCCGCCACGCTCCACCGCAATGACAGGAGGTTCGACAGCGAACAACATAATATCGCGGTCGACAACAGTAACTGCGACGACCGAGAGTAATTCAACGATGACCTGGACGACGTTAGCACCAGGCAGACTACATATGGACGTCAAGGGATGTACCACATACATGACGCAACAAGGGGTTAATAATCAGCACCCGAAGATGACGACGGAGCCACTGGAGCGTCCAATCCCGAGCCTTCTACAGCCTACGGCAAATTCGACACATTTGCCGGCACAGAATGTGACATTTGCACCAGGATCGATGCCATTGGGTGCAAATTCACCTCATCACACACACAGCGAGCACTGTATGCTGTCTGGAATGGGGGGGGGGTGGACCACACTACCAACCAGCGATGTATGAGAGAGTGTCGAAATGGAACTTGAAGTTCTCCGGGTTAGGTAGCGCGCGCATCGAATCGTTTTTGAATCGGTTGGATGATTGTTTGACGACGTGTGGTATGACGGATACGGATGCGTTGGCAATATTGCCGTTATTGCTGTCAGACGTGGCCAAAACGTGGTGGTCACACATGAAACTTCGTGTTTCGTCGTATTCCCAGTTCAGATCCGAGCTGCGTCGACGTTTTGGAGAGCCATTGGTCGGATGCAGGATCAAATAGGAGGTTATTACGCGTACTCAAGGGAAGCTTGAGATGGAATTAGACTTCCTGGACGCCGTGATCGCGCTGTGGTCGCGTGTAAACGATCTATTGCCGTTGAAGGGCCAATTGGACTTCGCATACAATGGTTTACGTCCAGAATACCACCAGAACTTCGAACAATACGACTTTAGCAACTTCGACGAGTTGTACGAACACGTGAGAGCGGTTGATATTTCCCGACAACATCTCCAGCGACGTGAACCGGTACCCGTGGAACAGAGTGTCGTTCCAGAGTACGCCTACCAGTCTGAAAAGTACGATTCGAAGAGACGCACTGTTGGTCAGGTTGCCGCTGTATCGAATCCTCACAAGGATGCGAAGAAGAATAAAAAGAAGCAGGGCAAATCAAACAAGTCGAACGGCCGATCGAGCCTGAAGCAGGATAAACCCAAGCAGCCAGTATGCCGTGATCTCTGGGGTAAATGCTTTAATTGTTTCTTGACGGATCACGGATGGCGTAGCTGTCCAGAGGCTAGACGAGCGAAGTTCTGCTTCGGTTGTGGAACGCGAACAGAACCAACGCCTGGATGCACGTGTTGCATTGTTACGATGCTGAGAGCACCGTAGGTCGGTTGCCTTCGGGTAAGCTCGGTAGCGTAACAACATGGCTGCCTACTCTATAAAAGGGCGGGACCATGTGGTCTCAAAAGTTAGTTAGTTAGTTAGTTAGAAAAGTGTTAGCAGTCAGCTAGCTTTTCACCTCAGACGTAGATAGCGGTAGCTTGATCATAGGCACACATCGGTATGATGTATAGGCGGTATGCCTTGTGCCTGAGCGGATTATAATTGCTGAGACCACGTTTTTTTGCTAGTTTTTGTAACAAAACTATTTGATAGGTTTTGAATCAGTCAATTATAACTCGAAACTCGCCTTTCCTATTGGCATAAATAGTTTGATAAACGTTTTTTTTCTTTTAAACATAATTTGATCCCGTGTTAATCAGTACCAGTAAACTACTGATTAGCTCCTAAACGTTTGAGTGAATGATATCGGTACGATGCCAGTGACTAGACAACAATCTAGTAAACCAGTTTAGTCAATAAATAAATTATTTTGACATATAAAGTCAGTGTTTTCTTTATATTTCGCGTTACTGCATCCTATTGTGATAGAGTGCATTCACGAAGAGTATCAATCCAGACCAGGCCATCCCAGTAAGATCAAGAGGAAGGAGTCATCTCTCGATAGATCTGATTAGTCAATTACAATAAGTATTGGTATAATTTAGATTGTAAGGCCAGTTCGAGGTAATATAATTGAATTAGCTATTTTATTCTGATTTAGCCGAGCGAATCCACGGAATTTGAAACGACACCCTGAAACCGTGCTAATTCAATGTGTAATAAATTTATTTATTAATTAATTACCTTCCAATTATTTTATCAAAAAATCTACAACGTTTCAATGGCGCCCAACGGGTTTTGATTAATGAAATTAATCAATTAAGCCCTAAAAATTGTTTAATACTAATTTTTTATATAAAAACTTTTTCTAGTCCCTTTGTATAAAAAATTTACGAGCGTTACACCACCGAGTGTTGAAAAGTTTGTTCAAGTATTAACAGAAATTAAAATCAAATAATATCCGCCTATTATTCTATCAAACAGGCTTAATAATTAAATATTGTTCCAGAAATTCTTAAAGTTTAGATTTATGCGAAAGAAAAATCGCAAAAACCAGTTAATTATTTTTTTCTATTTTTTAGTATTATTATTTTTTGTAAGAAATTATTATTTTAATTATTATTTTTTTTGCTAAGGAAAAAATTATAAACTCAGATAAATAAATTAGTCCTCTTAAAAATAGAAGGTAAAAAGGAATTAATTAAAATTCCTCAAAATAACGAGAAAATTTTTTTTTTTCCATGTTAAAATTTCAGAGATTTATTATACTGTTATAAATAATAAAACGGAATTACTCCGAAATAAAAAGAGAAAAAAATAATAATCAAAATAAAAATTTATGATTAAGTAATTATAAGAAAATTTATAAGTAATCATAAAATAAAAATATTTGTAATTTTGTAAATTTAAGACTAAAATTTATAGGATTAAGTAATTATAAGAAAACTTATAATAAATCACAAAATAGAAATATTTGTAATTTTGTAAATTTAAGATTAAAATATTAAATTTAATCCAAGATAAAAGTAAAAGTAAAATCTATTTTTAGACAAAATTACCAGATTCAACAAAGAAAATATCATTTCTTTCCAAAGTAATATAAATTTCTTTGAAGATTAAAAAAAAAAAGAGTACCGACTTAAAATAAAATAAAATTGAATATTCAGTCGATTCTCAAGTAAAAGTAGAAATAATAATAATAATCCGGCTAGTAACAGTTTTATTTAAAATAAATTGACTAAAATTCGGCATAATTAAGTCTCAAGGACAAAATAAATATATTATACCTCGAACAGCCAGGGCTAATCACCACACATAGAATTATTATCATTATTAGAGAATAAGACTTAAAAGAAGAATAACAGAAAGCGGGAAATAAATATTTCAAATGAGTTTATGTTCCAGATGCACACCTAGAAAGTTACCAATCTTGCTGCCGATAAAGTAGTAACCAAGTGTCTCAGCTGTGTCAATTATCGATTTGCTGTCGCTCGCAGCGCGCAAAAAAAAAAATCAAGATGGCGCGGTTAGACAGAGACAGACAATAACCAGTAAAAGTTTTCGGTATAAAGCAGCATCGCAATTAAGGACGCATCAGTAAATTTAATACAAGTTATTAAATATAAATAAAAAGTTATTTTAGCTAAACGTGTAATATAAAACAGAGATATATTTTATATACGATATAAAGTTCACAGATAGTAAATAAAATAAACCCAAGAAATACCCGGGAATACCAGAAGCACGTGCAACGTATTGATTACGGCAACAATAAAACTACTACGTCTAAAATACACATAAAGGTAAATTACACATATCAAACAAATACAATTAAATAAACAGTAAAATATTATTCCGTAATTAAACTCTTGAGATAATTGTGTTATTAACTGGTAATTTAAGTTGTTGACAGGTGTATTGCTGTACAGGTGCTGGAGATTCTGGTTCAATATATATATATATATATAAAATATTATATTATATTTGAAATATTTCACAAAATTAATTTCTCTAGTTTGTTAAAACATTATTAATTATTTCCATATTGTTAGTTCGAAAATTTTCTGAAAAAAAAAAGGAAGTAAAACTAAATAAATTATTACTTTGAAAAATAGTAAAATTAAAAAAAAAATAACCGAAAAATAATAATTTAAATTTTTGTTTATTATTTTAAAATCTTATTAGATAAAAATAAATAAACAAAAACCGAACAAGGAAAAATAATATATTCGAAAATTAAAGTTCAATTATAGTTAATTTTTTTTTATTATTGATTTTTTTTATTGTTTTTTTCTCTCTGATTTTTTTTAGAAAATTTTTCAAACACATTCTCTTTTTAATTTTTATTTTTTTTTCTTCTAACAAAATTTTAAATTTCTGTTTAAACGCGACAACGAAAAAAAAAACAAAATGGTTAGCACGCGAAAACAAAACAGAGAGTTGAAGGACCAGTTGAGAGAAGCGCAGGAAACAATTGAACAATTGAGGATCAGTTCAACAAGTAATACTCAACAACAACAAAGAGAAGAACAACAACAAAGAGAACAAAATAAAAGAAGAATTCCAGTAATAACCGAGGATGTATTTTTACAAAATCCAATAAGACTACAAAAACGTCGATGGAACACAGGAATTTACGCGAGTTCGTCACACGTGCAAGATAACAATGAGGATATAATAGTACATCAACAAGAAGGTGAACAAATTAACGACACGTATATAACAAATGAAGAAAGAATGTGGAACCTAGACCAAAATAAGAGAAGAACATTTGAAAAAATGTACTACTCAAACGAAGAAGCACAAGAGGAAAATAAAGCTTGGTGTTATTATTTAGGAGAGTGTCTGAAATGGATGAAAAAAAAAGTATCACAAGAGAAAAATCTAGCACATCGAATAGAAATGATCGAGTCAATGCCAGTGATCCAGAATCGGAAGCTGATAAAAAAATTACAAGCAGATCTACACCTGCAAGAGGATGAAACAGGACACTGGGGAAACCCAATAACAAATTACATAGCGAAAGGAGTACGATTATTTGATAATTCGACGACTTTAGAAAATGCGACAAGAACCCAGAGATACCCAGAACGTGAATGGGAAAACAAAGAAGAACGCAGAAGACGCCGAGAGGAATATCCGAGTGATGATGATATAATTACAGAATACGAACACATCCCAAGACAAAACAGGAATAAACAAAGTTATTATGAAACACCAAGGCACAAAAGCAAAGATACTACAAATACCAGAAGATACTCATGCCCACCGCAGTACCAAACAATCCAAGGAAATCAATGGAGCTACGGTGGAAACGATTTGAAGAAAACAGTCGATAGGATTAAGGCAATGGAAACATTGATAAGAGTAAAAAATTTATCGTACATAAAAGGAGACCAACCAAAACAATGGTTTAATAGATTTGTAGATTTATGCAGAGAACAAAAACTAGAATTTGAAGGCCGGATCGAGTTATTTAAAATTGCATTAAATACTGAAAAAGACTGGATAAAACAAAATATAAGTACATGGAGATATTGGGACGATGTAGAACACGCTTTTAAAACAACGTTTTGCAAGACAGTAAAAGACCCAGAAATGCTCAGGGAAATTTTTGACATGTACCAAGAAAAGAAAAATCCACATCAATTCGTCAAAGAAATGAGGAACAGATTTGGAGAATTAAACAACCAGTTACCGGAAAATGAACAGATAAGTATAATAATACCAAAATTTGATAGAGACATACAACGTGAACTACATACAATGTCTACTATTTATACTTATAACCAGTTAACAGAATACATTGCAGTCGCAGAAACAAGGCTAACTAACCTGAGGAGAGTCAAGGACACCAGAAAAGTTCCAATACGAAGACTAAAGGAAGCAAAAGACTCAGTAAATGGATCAACGACAGATTCAGATTCAGGAATAGAGAAGCTAAGGAGAGTAAAAACTCAAAAAAAATCAAGGCGAGATCACGACAAAGAAAAAAGATCAAAAGAACGGATCGATGGAAAAAAGGTGAGCGTTGTAACAGAAAATTATAATAATAAATATAATAGTTACAGATCGAAGTCAAAGGAGAGAGACGGACGCTCAAGTTCTGCAAGCTCCAAGACCAGCACGAGATCAACAATAAGAGAAGGATATATATGCCTGAATTGTGGAGCAAAAGGCGAACATCTTATAAGAAATTGTCGTGAGAAAAGGATAGATATCTGCGTAGGGTGCTGCGAAATCGGAACAACGATAGAGTCATGCAGCGTTTGCAATCCAAAAAACTAAAAGTGAGAGTGCGGAGCTCACTCGGACCCACTCGGAGCTCCTGCATCCCAAGCACCAGTCCTGTTGGGGGGTAGGCCACCCAGCCATTCCAATATAAACGCGGAAGAGGACGTATCAGATGATAAGCCGCTCTCAAGCGATTCGGAAACGGACGAGGCGCGTGGAGAATTTACAAACAAAGAAACACAAAGTGCGTGTAAATTAATTAACCAGAATACACAGCTGAATATTGGAAGTGTCAGTATGGGAAACTTTTTAAACTGGTGTTGGAATGATTACGCCAAGGACGCGGTAGCACCTCCAGTAAATGAACAAAAGGGAAAAAGTGAACAAGCAAAACGAAATGAAGCGTATCGAACAGATAAACAAGGAGAAACACCAGAAACAAGCCCAGAACAACGAGAAGGAAGTTCAAACAGGAATTCAAGATGCACAATCGACATCCAAGTAGTAAGTAAATACTTTACATGCACAGTAAACTTAAATAATAAAACATACACAGCACTATTTGACTCCGGAGCAAACAGGAATTTCATAACTAAAGAAATTGCAGAAATTATACCAGAGTATTTAAAGAAAGTGAAAAATAATAATCGTACCAGCTCATTTATTTTAGCTAATAATTCAGTAATTGAGAGTTTAGGTTCAATTTTCACGACGTTCGAGATCGATGAAGTGGAAGTCAGTACATGGTTCGAAGTTTTCAACCAAATGCCAGACCATATAATTTTCGGAATGAAATTTATGATAGACCAAGGCATACATCTACATGCTGATGATCTGTCATGGACTTGGAAGCACGACAACCGCAAACGAAGCGTAAATCGATCAAACTCAGGTAATAAAATTTGCAATATAATTCCAGATAATACTGACCAGGCTGAGCTCGAGAAATTTCTAGATGAGGAGTTTAAGTTAATGAGTCAGGCAGATCTCGGGACGTTGAAAGGTGTTGAATATGAAATCGAATTAACTGACGATACGCCGATCCATGTAAAACCTTATAGACGATCACCAAAAGTCACAGCAGCACTACATAAAATAATAGAGCAGCTATTAGACCAGGGAGTCATCCAACCATCAATCAGCGAATGGAGTTTCCAACCAGTCATGGTTAAAAAGAAACTGCTTCCAGGGCAAGATCCAGATGACATTAAGACATGGAGAATGTGTATTGATTATCGGCCACTAAATAAAGTCATCAAGTTAGTAAACTATCCAATGAGAAGAATTGATACATCATTGGAGGTCATTAGAGAAGGCGCTTACAGGAGTGTCATCGACTGTACAAACGCGTACTACCAGATACCGATCAAAGCCGAACATAGACAATATACGGCATTTGCTGTTGAAGGTATGGGTTCATTTGAATTTGTCAGGATGCCATTCGGATTATCCACGGCACCAGGAACATTCCAGCGGAAGATGGATCTGTTAGTACAATTAATAAAGAAAAGACTACGCCAGCTTGAATTACCAGCATATTGGAGTAATTTTGTACATCCATACATGGACGATTGGGTAGTAGCCACACCAACATTTGAAATACATTTAAAAATGCTAACGGTTCTGTTTCAGATGTTCAGAGAGGTTGGGCTATTAATCAAGCGCGAAAAGTGCAAGTTTTGTGTTACAGAGATGAAGTATCTGGGATTCATCATCAAGGGAAACGATCTACATCCGGACCCGGAAAAGCTGAGCGCGATAGAAAATTACCCAGAGCCGACAACGAAGAAACAGCTGAGGCGTTTCCTGGGAATGGTCAATTGGTACAGGAGGCATACCAAGATGATTGCTAAAATTCAAGGACCGTTAACATCCATGACCAGCGAGAAAGCAGAGTGGAAATGGGGTCCAGAACAAGTGACAGCATTCAATGCTATTAAAGAACTATTACTTAATGCACCAGCTCTGACTGTACCAGATTATAATTTACCATTCATTCTGTATACAGATGCCTGTGATACTGGAATAGGGGCGGTACTTACACAACAAGGTCCAGAAAGAGAGTACCACGTAACGGCAATCAGCAGACCACTTAACATTCACGAACGGAATTATACCACCACCGAGAAGGAGTGCCTTGCAGTCATTTGGGCGTACCAGAAACTACGAGGTTACTACGAAGAGTATCCTGTAACTGTAGTAACGGACCACGCTAGTCTAAAGTGGCTACAAAACGTCAAAAATCCTCGAGGAAGGTTAGCAAGGTGGGTAGCCGAATACTCGTTATGGAAAGTCACTATTGTTCACAGACCAGGTGTCAACAATGAGGCAGCGGATGCCCTATCTAGAGTTTATGAGGACATTGAACCAGTCGAAGAAATAGTCAACAGGGTAAAAGATATTCAAACACAGTGGTTCGATCGAATATTGAGCGAGGTCAAGGCCACCCCAGCACGTTTTTCTCAATGGAAAATAATAGACGGTGTGCTATACTACTATCGACCCAGGCATCCAAACCAATTATTTGCGACTTCGCCAGAAAATTGGAAAGAGGTGGTTAAACCAGAAGAACGCATGGCGATCATCTCCAAAGCGCATGACGAGAAAATATCAGGACATGGCGGAATAGCTAAAACGTACCATCTAGTAGCCAGCCACTATTATTGGCCCACCATGTATTTCGACGTATCAAAATATGTAAATGAGTGTGAGACTTGCAAATTACATAAACCCGATACAAACCCACTACGAGTGTCACCAGGGCACAGACCGATCACGGAACTGTGGGAGAGTATATCAGTGGATACCGTTGGACCATTACCAAGGTCAACGGGGATGAAAACACATTTATTTGTACTTTGTGACACATATTCCAGGTACTTAGAAGTTCAACCAGTGTCTGAACCAACAGGAACCAAGGTAGTATTTTTCCTAAGATCAGTCTTTAACAGATGGGGTTATCCAAGAGTCGTCATCACCGATAATGGGACCGAATTTGTTAATTCAGCAGTAACTGAATATTTACAGGCACATGACATTATACACGAACTTACACCCGCATACCACCCACAGGCTAACCCTGTGGAACGCATAAACAGAAATTTAAAATTATTAATTAAAACTTTTCTTTCAGATAAACATACTAAATGGGACTAGAATCTGCCAGAGCTTGTATATGCTTATAATACGTCTGTTCACAGCTCATTATCAGTCAGTCCAGCTCACTTGAATTTTGGTCGAGACCCGAGATATTTAGACTTACATCGAGGGGGAAAAGTTTTAACGGAATTACACAACCCAGAACACCGCAGCACAGTACTATCGTTGATTGACGAGCTCAGACACTACGTAGAGTCATTTATGATGAAAGCCCAATCGAGGCAAGACCAGAAAGAGCCTGAGCCGAATATTGACTTACTAATTGGTACAGAGGTATACATTAGAAATAAAAAGTTAAGTAGCAAGGTTGGTAAGTATTCTAGTAAGCTTGCGCCCGCTAGAAAGGGACCATTGTTTGTTCATAGTTTTTATTCAAACAGCCTTGTGAATGTCACTGATTGTCACGGCAATCCAGTAGGTAGATTTAGTATATCAGATTTAAAGATCCCTAGGAGATCAACCAGAGAAACCAAGTCCGTGGTGATTTAGCATTTTTTTTACAAAAAAAAAAAATTATAATACTGTTGTATATGTAAAATAATATATACCATACTTATTGGGATTACACACTAATATCAGGTTTCTATTTAGAATGAGCCGACTAGTATCCATGCAACGTGGTACCGATGGGGAGGATTTGACTTCTCCTGCCGCTCAAGAGAGAGAGCTGCTCCGACGCCAGCACTACGCAGGACGCATCGGAGATAAGGCATCGTATTGGTCTAATCCAATATTCACGACACCAGCCGCATTTCTCGGATTCGAGATACCAGTAACGTCAGAGATTCAGTTGTTATCTGGATTTCACAGAGCCAATACAAACAATAACGTGTTAGTATATTCAGAAAAACATTCCGTGCTAGTAGTCCCGGAAGAGCCAGTTGAAAAGCCAGCTGAAGTATCAGAGTCCAAGGTACCGTCATTTCCAATTAGGTGCCAATTCACAATTGGTAAAAGTGTCAAAACCATGGACACGAATCTGAGAGAAGTACTCTTAAACCAGGACTGGAAGGGTAGTGTGCAGAAAATGGCGGCACAATTAGCACCAAAATTGCAACGTACTGTCGCCACGCAGACAATCGAAACGCGGTTGACAGTTGTACCAGAACCAGGGTGTCTGAGGTGTAAGAAACATGGTCACACGTTCCAGAAGTGCACCAATGATTTCAGTGGAGATCCGTACTGCACCAACTGCAGGAGAATTGGACATACCAACAATAATTGTCCATATCAGCCATGGAGGGCTGTAGGTTATGAGGCAGTCAGACGGTATTGCAGAAGTTGCAAAGCGCAATACCCATTTATCAATGACGCTTGCTCAGAGTGTTGTACCAGAGGAAAGCTGACGAATGCAGCAAAAGGGGCGTACCTGATCCTGCCACCCTAGAGGAACTCAGTGATACTAGTGAAGTGTAGTGAAACTCTAACCAGTACTGTATAGATAGACAAATGTGTTAGAATCATTGCTCTCATAATATCTAGAGTCCTCCTAAAGTATTATTATTTTTTTTGTCTCTTTATTATTTTTTTTGTTTATCAGTTTGTTTTGTTTATCAGTTTACTTCAAAAAAAAAAAACTCTTTGATATGCAGTACTGATATATAATCGTTCAGATTATTTATTATTTTTTTATTCAGTAGTTAATGAACAAAAAAAAAATGTCTATTTTTGAGACTATTATATACTTTTTTTTATTATTACCTGATAATATTATCTTATTATTTTCTAGTGAGTTGCTAAATGATGTTTAATTAGTTACCATTAGATATCCTTAATTCGTAGTATTACTCTATATCACTATTTGTTATTGAGTTTATTTAGTTACTATCATATATCAGTATCTTATATTATTATTTTCTATGTTTATTTAGTTGCTAAATGATGTTACAGTTCAAAGCTCATTAAGACCAGATTTGTCAAACAGATATTGTTACACCAATTTTAATAATCTGGGACATTCACTAAAAATATTTGTAAAGTGACTGCCCCAGGAGTACCATTGAATGAATGAGTATGATAGTATGAATGAGTGGATTATATAGTGTGACTGTAACCCAGGAGTCAATCAGTATTCAATCCCGGGTTAAAGTCAAGCAGGGTGGTGTTACGATGCTGAGAGCACCGTAGGTCGGTTGCCTTCGGGTAAGCTCGGTAGCGTAACAACATGGCTGCCTACTCTATAAAAGGGCGGGACCATGTGGTCTCAAAAGTTAGTTAGTTAGTTAGTTAGAAAAGTGTTAGCAGTCAGCTAGCTTTTCACCTCAGACGTAGATAGCGGTAGCTTGATCATAGGCACACATCGGTATGATGTATAGGCGGTATGCCTTGTGCCTGAGCGGATTATAATTGCTGAGACCACGTTTTTTTGCTAGTTTTTGTAACAAAACTATTTGATAGGTTTTGAATCAGTCAATTATAACTCGAAACTCGCCTTTCCTATTGGCATAAATAGTATGATAAACGTTTTTTTTCTTTTAAACATAATTTGATCCCGTGTTAATCAGTACCAGTAAACTACTGATTAGCTCCTAAACGTTTGAGTGAATGATATCGGTACGATGCCAGTGACTAGACAACAATCTAGTAAACCAGTTTAGTCAATAAATAAATTATTTTGACATATAAAGTCAGTGTTTTCTTTATATTTCGCGTTACTGCATCCTATTGTGATAGAGTGCATTCACGAAGAGTATCAATCCAGACCAGGCCATCCCAGTAAGACCAAGAGGAAGGAGTCATCTCTCGATAGATCTGATTAGTCAATTACAATAAGTATTGGTATAATTTAGATTGTAAGGCCAGTTCGAGGTAATATAATTGAATTAGCTATTTTATTCTGATTTAGCCGAGCGAATCCACGGAATTTGAAACGACACCCTGAAACCGTGCTAATTCAATGTGTAATAAATTTATTTATTAATTAATTACCTTCCAATTATTTTATCAAAAAATCTACAACGTTTCAGCATGATGTTTTTCGAGTACAACTGGCCGAAAAACGACGTCGTGAATCAGTAAGGGCGGGTCCAGAACTGATTTTCCGCGACGTAAGTGGACCGATGATTGTCGTTGAAGCCAAAATGTCAAACGAGCCGCTGCCTGACATATTCAACATTGACATCGAGCCTTGCGGGCCCGTAAACCAGTCTTCGGATGCTGGTTCCTCACCTGGATGTGACGTGAAACCCCCGACGATCATAGATGAAGTCCTTTTGCGGCAACGCCAGCGCTGTGGCGTTTGTGGCGTAGAAGGCAAATTATGGCGATGTTTGGGGTGCAAGAACGCATACTATTGCTCACGCGAACATTAAGAAGCTGATTGGCCGATCCATCAGTGGATTTGCGTACTGATTGAGGAGCGTGAGCGAATTTTTCTTGAAGTAGTCGACGAAGTATGTCCTATGCAGTCCGAGGGCGACGATGTAAGACCCTTCATCGATGTTAGGATAGGCGAAAGAGAAATTAGGCTTTGTTAGATACCGGTTTGACGATGTGCGTCAGAGAGGTTGACGAGTTGAATTGGGTCTATGGGTGTGGTGCTTGAATGAGGCCAGCACTACGAAACTCAGCAGCAGTAGCTGATGGTTCGATTATGTCAGTGCAATCGCTGATAACGCTACCGCTTGCGATTAAAGACGAAATCATGCCGATCAAGGTACGTGTCATTCCGAAGTTGAAGTACGAGATGATTTTGGGCATGGATGCGATAATTGCTTTTAGTATTTGCTACGACGGGGGTTCAGAGCGATTGTGGACTCGACGCGAGGGCGAGATCTACGATTGGAACGCGAAAGATTACCTCTACGAGGAGGAAATAGCGGCCATAGTCGAAATAACCCTGGAGCAACAGTCAGCGTTAGACGAATTGCTGGCACGACGATTGCCTGACGTGAATTACACTGGAGAAACGACCTTTACGAGTCTTATGACACATGAAATCGACGTGCAGAGTCATGAACCGATTCGACAGCGTAATTATCCGACTTCTCCGATTATTGAGGCAGAAATGTGCCGGCAAGTAGACGGTCTACTTGTGGCGGGCATACTTAAACCTTCGACGAGCGCTTGGTGCAATCCAGTCATCGTGGTAAAGAAATCGACAGGCGAAAAAACCAGGTAAAACTCGACCCTGCAAGTCGAGGGTATACAGCGTTTTGTGTACCCGGAAGGGGTATGTTCCAGTACGTAGGCATGCCGATTGGCCTTGCTGGAACGCCGCCGCATTTCCAACGTCTAATTGACAAAATGTTGGGACAAAGACGTGGTATGAAGGTATTTGGATACCTTGACGACTTGTTTATCGTCACCGAGACGTTTGAGGAGCACTTGGAGGCGCTCGACGAAGTATTTGACGGCATAAAAGCCGCGAATTTGAGAATAAATGCTGATAAATGCGAATTTCGTATGAATGAGGTTCGTTATCTGGGTTATCGCGTAAGCGAGAAGGGTTCATTGGTAGACCAAGAGCGTATAAAACCGATGCTGGAGTTCCCGAGGCCGACGACGTTGAAGAAAATGCGAAGATTTCTAGGAATGGCCTCATGGTATCGACGTTTTATACCTTATTTTGCGACGATAGCCGAGCCATTGACGCGTTTAACGAGTAAGAAGGTCAGATGGACCTGGACCGCGGAACAAGAGACGGCTTTTGAAGCGTTGAAACTGGCTTTGGCGACAGCACCAGTGCTGGCGTGTCCTGATTATTCAAAGACGTTCGTGTTGCTGACTGACGCGAGCGCAACTGATCTTGGAGTTGTTTTGACTCAAGAACATGAAGATGGTGAGCGAGTTGTAGCATATGCAAGTCGCGTAATGAATAAAGCCGAACAAAATTATTCAGCGACCGAGCGCGAATGCCTCGCGGTTCTTTGGGCATGTGAGCACTTTCGACGATATCTTGAAGGATATCGATTTAAAGTTATTACTGATCACAGCAGCCTTCGTTGGCTACGTGACCTGAAAAGCAAGACGTCTAAGCTGAGTCGATGGGCGATGCATTTAGCCGAGTACCAGTTTCCAATCGAATATCGTAAGGGTTCATTGAACGATATTCCTGACGCGTTATCGCGAATGTTTGAACCTGACGCGTTGGAATATTGCGACGAAATAATGGCCATTGACGATTTGCCCGAGCAGACTGACGAGGTACCTGCTGCTGAAGTGGTTGACGATTGGTACACGCGACGAAAACGCGATGTCTTAGCTTTTCCGACGAAGTTCAGGAACTAGCGACATATGCCGAATGCACTCATATCGAGTGTCGTTGAGGACTTGGATGCGTGGAAATTAGTTCGCGCAAGCAAACCCCGTGGAACGCGTAAATCGCGTATTGAAGACGATGATCATCTCTTTTGTCGAGTGAGATCACCGAGCGTGGGACGAACACGTCCATGAATTCAGACATGCGTATAACACGGCTGTACATAGTTCGCTTCACGTTTTCCCAGCGATGGTGGCAACCGCATGCGCCGAAAGACTATCGGAAGTTGATCGAAGGTGCGACGGACATTCCTTGTCCTGATACCGCGGCGTGGTTAGACCGTATTGGGCGTTTAATGCAATTATACGACTTAGTTGCAGATAATTTAGGTCGAAGTTTTGAGCGACAAGCTAGATATTATAATCGTCATCACTGAGATGAACAATTTGTGGTAGGAGACGTCGTGAGGGTGCGACAGCATACGTTGTCACGCGGAGCCGATCATTTTTCGTCGAAACTGGCGCGTAAATACTCGCAGGAGACGTACGTCGTCTCGAAAGTAATTTCGCCGGTCGTTTACGAGCTAGTGAGTGAAAATAATCGTCTAGCATGACGACAGCATGTCAAAGCGTTGCGTTTAGTTGAGCGTGCGCCCGACAACGACGAGATCGACGAATAACCGAATCTAGAACCCCTTTAATTAGTTAGTTGTTGTTCAAGCATGTAATTGTTGGTGTGGGGTGTATGTGTTATTTCAGATGGCGAACAACGACGATCTTCAACGTCACGTGCTGGCACGTCTTCGTGCCGAGAACCAGCACCTGTTTAATGAACTGCTGGAAAGAGAGGAGCGGACAATGCGGGCTGAGCGTTGCCACATTGTTGCGCTTCCGACGTCCCGACGAATGCACCTGGGATGATATCAGCGTTATCTGCTATCCATTCAGATCCCAATGGCACCGATCGCCGTGGGCTGGCGGTGTCCAACGTGCTGACAACCTACTTACGGAGCACAAGCGTGAGAGGAGCTGACGCGATCCTGGCGTCCCACCTGACGCCTGCCGAACGAGTGCGCCGAGCGGAAGCCACATTGGAGAAGTTGCTGCCGCTGGCGGATCGATTGAACCGAGCACTCCCTTTTGTGCAACGCAACTTGCCGTGGACGTTGCTTTCAAGGATTCCAAGAGCCCGAGCGCTGGAGAACGCTCGAGTTCTCGCCCGAGAACTTCGAGCCAACCCCAATGTGCCCGAGCGATGCCGAGCTGGATGCTGGAACTGCGGTATGCCGCACAACATGGCAGTGTGCCCTTACCCTCGAGGCACGTTCTGCCAACGCTGCGGGGAGATCGGCGTTTATTTCGAGGAGTGTCGCTGGTGTCAACCCGAGTGCCTAATCGACGGTCCCTGACGGCATTAGATGACGCCAACGAAATCAACGACGTCTGTTTCTTCAAATTTTAGTATTTGTTTATGTTGAAGTTTTTTTTTGAGTTTGATTTTGTATTAATATTTTTGTGTTGCTTTTGTTGATCGTCGAGGAGACGACTGATATGCGCCAAAGGCGCTTACTGAATAATTCGTATGGCGATAGTGTTGAACGTCCCGCTAAGCAGAGTCATTTAATGAATAAAACATGTTTATTTTGAAATTGGACTTAAAAATTTAAGTTTTTTTTTTGGCTATATTGCTGGTAATGGGTATTTCAGGTTTCTGTTGGTTCTGGAAGTAGTTGTGCTAGTCCAAACGGTACCTAGACAAAACCACGGGCTCCTGGTTGACGGCTGGGGGGAGGTGTTGTAACAGGCCGCTTTTAGCGCCATCTGTTAATAATTTTACTTTAATTTTTATTTTAATTAATTTTTGTTTACTGTTGTTCGGTTGTTATGATTACTATTATTTTGATTTCTTGCGTTTATACTCCCCTGATAATCGATGAGATCGATTATCTATTGATCGAACTTCGGGTTCGTGCGCAAGCTGACTCACCGACAACGAGTAGACGGTGGTTGATAATTTGAATTTAAGCTTTGCCGCGCTGAACTTGGAGTGAATTTGAATGAGAGAGTAGTTATTTATTATTAATCAAGTTCGGCGACTTAATCATTTATTTTATTACGATAAATTATTATTATTAAGTACATTCGGCAGTTTAATTGTGTAATTGTATTATTACAAATTAATCATTATGTAATTTCGGTGAATTGAATTTCGTTTTCTTGAAATTTAATTATTAGTTGAACTTGGCGATTGGATTATTTTTTTTTGTTGTTAATTATATTAATTAAATTGATAAAATTGAGCGCGAAGGTTTGAATTTTTTTTTTTCTGTGCTACAAAATTTATTTCTTTATTCCTAATTGAATTGGGCGATTTAATTATTTAATCGATTATTATAATTAATTATTATTAATCGGATTTAGTGATTGATACTATTTATTTCATTCTTATGATAATTTAATTAAATTAAATTCGGCGCTTGATTATTTCGGGGTAGAAATTTAATTTGTTATTATTGGTTTAATTTTGGCCATTGATGAATTTGTTTTCAATCCGTTATTAATTAAATTCGGCAATCTGATTAGTTGGTATTTAATCAATTAATAGTTATCAATTGAATTGAGCGAAGATTATATTTTTTTAATCAATTATTATTAACTGAATTGATTGCGGTGAATTTGAAATTTGGTATGGTTTGTTTGCAACTTCGAATTGATGACGGTGTCGACGAGTACTATTAGGCGTTGAGTTCCTTGATATTGTTAACCTGAGCCGATTGTTTTAATTTATTGTTAATAAATTAATAATTTATATCTTTTTTAATTAATAGAGAATTAATACGAGCAACCCCGACTAATTTCCTCATTCCTCCTATAAGTAAGTCGTACCCTTAAGACCCGCCCCCCGACGAATAGAGTCCCGGACCGGAGTAGCTGGAATCGACGTGACTAGTGCAAAGCTCTTGGCACCCAACAACAGGTAAGGCAGGTAGGCCAAGTTATTTATTTCGAGTTTCGTCCTCACTAACGCAATAGTTCGAAATACCCGTTATAATATATATATATATATATATTGTGATGCCTTTTCCGGCACTGGCGTCGACAGGACCGGATCAGGTCAACAAAATTAATTGGCCTACCTGGTTCGTAGATTTGGTTGGGCGCCAGGAACTCAATGTTCCACGGGTCGATCTCGCTGTTGATCTTCGTTGGGCGGCGGGTCGGTGTTGAAGAGATTCAAAAATCGAATAACGGCAATCGACGGACAAAGAAATCGAAATTGGACGATAGGATCGGTTAATCAGAGCAACAACAATTAAAAAAAAATAATTGAGGCGTGCAATTCTAATCCAGCAACGGTTTATTTAACAACAAATATATTCTGTCGGCAATGTCGCATTAATAACAAAAATTATTTTAACGCAAAAATAATTCTAACGCAAAACTAGTACTAACGAGGCGTGGGTTCGAATCCCGGTGTGAGCTGAAATTTAATTTTCAGTGAACGTCGGTGCTCGTAACTCATGCCGGGCTGTACAGGTTTGGGTTTTTCGATGGTTTCCCCAAGCCCTGTGCTACCGGTGGGGCACAGGCAAATGCGTGCAGTTTACCCAAAGTCGGCCCATCGCCGCATTACTCTTCAGGCTGAAAAAGTATGTAATACCGCCAAACTTATTCTGCCAAACTTAATGTACCGATCAGCCTGGAGTCCCCTTCCGGTCTCGGCCGGACCCCCATCGAGACAGAAGTCTGAAAAGCGGGGTTAAAATAAAAAAAAAAAAAAAAAAAAAAAACTAGTACTAACGCAATGATTCAACATTTCGAAATAAAACAAATTACACAAAAAAAATATTCGAGTAACCAAAAAAAAAAATTACAAAGTCTTTTCTTTCAAAAAATAAATAAAAGAAATATTAATTAATTCAACTCGCCGAATTTATTCAAAAATTTTCAAAACAAATAATTAATTCAACTCGCCAAATTTATTCAAAAATTTTCAAAACAAATAATTTATTCAACTCGCCAAATTTATTCAAAAATTTTCAAAACAAATAATTAATTCAACTCGCTAAATTTATTCAAAAATTTTTAAAACAAATAATTAATTCAACTCGCAAAATTTATTCCAAAATTTTCAAAACAAATAATTAATTCAACTCGCAAAATTTATTCCAAGATATTTAAAACAAATAATTAATTCAACTCGCCAAATTTATTAAAAAGGAAATAATTATTTCAATCGCAAAATTTTATCAAAAATTTCCATCGCAAAATTTTATCAAAAAATTTCAATCGCCAAATTTAATAACAAAATCTCAATCGCAAAACTTTATCAAAATCGCAACCGCAAAATTTATTTACTAAGTTTTCTCTTTTTTTTTTTTTATTAAAAAAAAATAATAATCTCAATCGCAAAATTCAACCAATAATTTCAATCGCAAAATTTTTTTTTTTTAATACACAAATTTCTAGAGAATATAATAAATTCAATCGCAAAAACCTAATAAAGATCTCAAAATTATCCAAAATAATTCAAATCGCCAAATGGTTCAACAGTGACAAGAAAAAAAAACGAATTATGCGAAGTATTCGAATTAGTCAACTTATTTTACAAAGCAATTTACTAAGCCGCTTTGTCGGGTATTTGAAGCTCAAGGTAGGTAAACAGTACTTATAATCCCGACCAAAAATTCCACACACACAAACACGTGACTCAACGGTACCGTGCCGCAGAGTGTCGTCACTAAGCTTCAAAAATACCGCACGGAATTTATTTAATTCCGTGCAACTCGAATTATAAACAAATTATTTTAACACGACGAAATTCGCGGTGATGACACCCTGGGGCTAATTAAGACAGCGACCAGACTTACCCTGCAGCTACCGTAGACGTCTCGGGCGATGCTGACCAAGTAGGCGAAGTTGGCGGCAAAACTGACGGAAGAGCGTCGATATCTCGGCGATGGCGTGTCCGGGGTCGTAGTGTCCAAAACAATTCGGCGAAATATTTCACAATAATGTACACAATTGTACTCACGTCAGCGACAAATTTAAAAAAAAAATTAAACAGCAAAAATAATCAAAAAGAGAACTGCACGATGCCACAGTCACGGCGTCCAGATCAGAATTCATTGTTAATATGGCTGCCTCCTCGGCAACCCATGCTCTTTTCCTTTTCGGTTCGTTCCAAAAACTCGCATCCAATCAGCTCATAGCTTCTTCTAGCCGGCCGTTGTATTACGGGATGCGTCCAGTATTCCGTTGCGATCGATGATTGGTCGATACTTCGATTAGTGATCAGCCTCGTGTTCAGATGGCGCCTCGCATACTTGTTGTTGATCGCTCTCCGTCGTCATTGGTCCATTCAAATTTTCTCGTCGTTCCATCCTCGCGGCCAGATGTCACGTTGATCGTCGATGGCTCGTAGAAATTCGCGGGTCGTCTGATCGCTATAGTCTAGTCTCACTCACTCATGCATTCAACAATAGTTCACACTCATTCCGGTATTCTTTTTATTTGAATTTTTAATTTAAATTCGGCGCATTTTCTTTTACTAATTTTTCCTCGAGCTTGTCATTCTGATCGGGAGGCTGCTTGGGGCGACACAGGCGCGTCGAATCTCTGCTTTTCCTCAGCTTAGCCAACCTAATAATTTTAAAACTCGGAATTTCGAATTTTTAGAAAATTTTTCCCATGTCACAACATATATTTCGGAAAAGCATTATTGGGGAATTGATTCGCCACTCAATAGATCCCTTGAAAAGCATCGATTGCTGCAATAATTAATGAACTGTCTCTCAGAAGACATTCCACCAAACACACATTCACTGTCGCACACCAAGTGAACGAATCCGCGTTTGAATTTCCCGGGTTAAATTTCAGTAGTGAAATACTACGATTCTGTGACGCCGGTTTTGTGATAGCCTTCATTAGCTTCACAAGACTTTTGCTTTGCATTTCCAAAAATAGTTTTAAATTGCTCAGAGGAGAATGCAGCAAATGATTTTGATCCCACTTCTGATGTAGGAAAAGCATTATTACGGGCGTTAGTACAGTCCATTGGATTCGTTTATTCAAATATTTATCAATTTAGAATAATTAAAATATAACCCTGATCTAAATTTTGAAATATAATGTACGCTAACTTGTATAAACAATACTACGATTAATTATCCCAATATAATTAATATACAAGGTAAAAGCGCTGGGGAATAAGACCGAGAATGAATCCGGAGTCAGCAGGATGTATGCGATCTTTACTTGATCAATGCTCAACGAGAACTACCCTTCCAAGTACTCTACGTACTTATTCACTCAAAAATATTTCGATAGCCCTCATTGTCTGTCGATATTTCTAACTATATACTTTTTACTTCTATCCTGTGACCTCAGCTACGTTTGGTGACCATTGTCACTCCGGACTTAAGCCAATCGTCATAACCATAAAAATATAATCAGTTTAAGTCGTAAATAATATCTAAATATTCTATGCTTTACAATTTTGCTCAAAATTAACAGACAAACTAAAATGTTGGGAATTTCCTATCTCTGGGAAAACCTAGCTTGATATTATCTCCGACACGGCGAACCTGACGATCACACGTCCTCGGGTGCATCTGTAAACATGTTATTACAAGCCGTGTCAAATTTTTTTTTTTTTTTTTTTCAACTTATGTTCAGAGATTCATCAGGATGACAAAAACATTCGACCATCTTTATTACGCTACGCGTTTCCTTGAGAATACCTTTCAACCATTCCGTTCATACTGAATACAAGCCATATCCACCACAGGTATAGATCTGTAACACTCAGAATGGTTTGCCACTGTATACCATATACAGAAAACTTGTGTACTACCATAGTATCCAACTATGTACACCTTAAGCCCCTGCCACATTGTCAACCACGTATGACACATGTAGTGCAGCTTACAACATCTCTGGCCCCTGCCATCTCACCAGCTGGCCTTCGCGCTCTTACAATTTGGATAAACAAGATCGATTCAAACTACCCTGAGTTTGCAGTTGCGACTACAGACTGGCGCAGATAGTGCGGTTAACAGATTTCTTTTGTCCCCGCCGCTTCACCAACTGGCCTGTCATACCCTAGACAAATCACTCTAGAGTTGCTTGTTAGACCTATAGCTTGGAGCAAATGGTGCGACTTCACATCTACTATTAGTGCTGAGTCTCTCCCCTGGTGGTTTCTGACTCTGTCTCAGAGTCTTCATTGCTCTCCTGATCAACAACTTCTTGATCATCAGAGGCATCCAACTCACTAGGAATATGGGACTCAGGCATTTTTCTCAGGTTTTCGTGATAGTATTTATATGTTCTATTACCCATTAAAGACTTTAAAGTATAATGATTACCGTCGAGAGTTTCTGTCACCACAAATGGACCTCTGAACTTTGGATCGAACTTTGTTTGATTTCTCTCTTCGTTTTTAATTAACACAAAATATCTTACTTTAAATAAAACTATCTTTACTTTATTCTTATCAAATCTAGACTTATCATATTTTGCATTAATGTCTATGTTATCAATCGCTTTTTGCCGTACGTCAGAAATATCAATTTCTTTATCGTCTTGATCAACTTTCATTCCAAAAGTTCTAGCTAATTTTCCAATTAGCAACTCTAACGGACTAGCTTTAGTGACTCGATTAGTAGTACAATTTATTGCTAATTGAATTTCATGAACAACTGCTTGCCAAGAGTTTCCACTCGTTTCGGCTGTAGTAAACATACTTTTTAGGGTACTCATTACGCGTTCTACCTGACCATTAGCCCGAATTGAACTCGTAGCTATAAGATGTAATTTTGAGTTTTGTGAGGTACAATACTCTTGAAATTCTTTACTTGTGAAACATCTACCTTGATCCGCAATTATACGGGTCGGTGGGCCAAACAATGATATAGCATTTTTCAGAGCCTTAATAGTATTGACACTATCTATTTTTCGAGTATGGTATAATAAAACAAATTTAGTAAAAGCATCTATCAACACGACAACGTACTCTTTTGAATCGTTTTTACCCGTTAATTTACCTGTGATATCCATGTGCACTGTATGCCAAGGGATGCTGGTCTTAGGAATAAAATGAAGCTCTGCTTGTACTTTGCCTGAGCTTGACTTAAAAACTCTGCAAGTATAACAGTTATCAATGAATTTACGAACATATTTCGTAATTCCTTCAAACCAGTAATACTCGCAAACCTAGTCACGTGTTTTCTCCCATCCTAAGTGCATAATTGACTCGTGTACATGATTTATTACCGACCACCTAAAAGCACGTGGAACAATAGGTAAATACAATGTTTTACCTCGCCTTTGGATTTTTCGGTGGAGTAACTCTGACCGTACTTCATAAGTTTTAGCAAGATCGGACGCAATCTCATCATTTTCTAAATCAATTACTATCTTACTAATTTCTGGGTCACACCGTTGCTCAACAAGAAGCCAATCATCGGAAATTTCCGTCAAATTTATACGTTTCTGTAAAATTTTATTTGAATTACTACGCAATTATTCTGTAACAGGATTACGCGAAAAGAAATCAGCGTAAGCTATTCGTTTACCTTCTCTATACACAATATTAAATTTAAAATTCTGTAAGAAAGCCCACCAACGGTGAACCCCGTCAGCCTTTTTCTGAGAGGCTTTTTACGAATTACAATCCGTAATTACTACGAACGGTCGACCATGCAAATAATGGCGGAAAAATTTTACTGCGTTAAATACAGCTAGAGTCTCTAATTCATATGAATGATATCGTGACTCAGCTGAACTAGTAGCTTTGCTATAATACTCGACAACTCTATTTGAATCATTGAATTTTTGCATTAATATAACCCCATAGCCTTCAGAGCTAGCATCTGTATGCAACTCTATAGGAAAGTTCGGATTGAAAATCAATAGTACAGGCTCACTAGTCAATACAGAGATTATTTTTTGACGGATATTTTCATGTACCTCAGTCCATTCAATATTTCTTTTGCTAACTGAGGTCAGAGGGTATAAGGGTTTCGTTACCTGTGGGTTTTGAGAAACGACTATTTAGAAAAATTAACAGAGAATACGGATTCAATGAAAATAACAACTAATTTTCGAAGTCTGTCTAACACTTCCTCGATAGTTGAAGCTATAATCATAATATCATCCATATACACAATGACGTATGTATACGCAAATTATCCGAGGGCTCTTACAACAGCGCGTTAAAAGATAGACGGTGCGTTCTTTAAGCCAAATGACATGGTCAAATATTCATATTTTCTATCAGACGTTACGAACACCGTTTGTTCAATCGATTCTGTCTCAACGAGGACTTGGTGGAATCGGCTAGCTATGTCTTAGCACGTGAAATATTTTACATTAGAATTCCGGGCTATCTGATCAGTAGAGTCAGGAAGTTAGCCCTGCTAAAAAAAGCGCGAGACAGATTTTTATAACGACAATTTTGATTGGCTGGGAGAATATTTGAATAAATTGTTAAATTCGATAAAAACAATTGAAAAATATAGATTCAGAACAATTTTAAGTATTAAAATAATATTTGTAATTGATTTCTGGCATTCTTCGCAAATAAAGTATAAAAAAACATTATTTTTACTCAAAAAAAAAAAATGGAGATAAAATTTAGAATAATATGAAATAGGATATTTCGGAGGTTGTTTTAAAGGACATATAAAGGATTGTTCGCAAAGCGATATTTAGGCTGGTAAGCAGCATGGACAGTAAGGTTAAGATATCTTGGTGGCGAAACTCATGCAAGAGGATAATCGGACGGATATCGCGCTGGACATTGCGCTGACGGTCTTGCTAGAATCTCGTTGACGGTCTCGCTGGATATTTTGCTTAATATCGCGCTGACGATCTTGTTGGATATCGCACTGACGGTCTTGCTAAATATCTTGCTTGATACCACGCTAAAAATCTTGCTGAATATCTTGGTTGATATTGCACATACGGTCTCGCTGACGGTCTCGCTGGATATCTTGCTTAATATCGCGCTGATGATCTCGCTGGATATCGTGCTGGATATCTCGGTTTATATCTCGTTGATGATTTCGCTAGATATCGCGCTAATGATCTTACTGAATATCTCGGTTGATATCTCGTTGACGTTCTCGCTGGATATCTTGCTTGATATCGCGCTGACAGTCTCGCTGGTCATCTCGATCTATGTCGTGCTGGATATCGCGCTGACGGTCTCACTAGATATCTCGCTGCATATTGCACTGACGGTCTCGCTGGATATCGCGCTGACGCACTCGCTGAGGGTCTCGCTGACGGTCTCTATGGATATCGCGCTGACGGTCTCACTGGATATCTTGCGTTGAATCACGCTGATGATGTCGCTGAATATCGCGCTGACGGTCTCACTCAATATCTCGGTAGATATCGCGCTAGAGTTATCTCGCGTGAGATCATCAGCGCGATATCATGCAAGATATCCAGTGAGACCGTCAGCGCGATATCCAGTGAGATCATCAGCACTATGTCATGCAAGATATCCAGTGAGACCGTCAGCGCGATATCCAGTGAGATCATCAGCGCGATGTCATGCAAGATATCCAGTGAGATCGCCAGCGCGATATCCAGCGAGATCATCAGCGCGATGTCATGCAAGATATCCAGTGAGACCGTCTGCGCGATATCCAGCGAGATCATCAGCGCGATGTCATGCAAGATATCCAGTGAGACCGTCAGCGCGATATCCAGCGAGATCGTCAGCGCGATATCAACCGTAATATCCAGTGAAATCACCAGCGCGATATCCAACAAGATCGTCAGCGTGATATCAATCAATATGTCCAGCGAGATCGTCAGCGTAATATCGAGTGAGACCGTCAGCGCGATATCCAGCGAGATCATCAGCGCGATTCAAAGCAAAATATCCAGCGAGACCGTCAGTGCGATATCCGTCCGATTACCCTCTTGCATGAGCGTGACCACCAAGATATCTCAACCTTGATGTCCATGCTGCTCACCAGTCTAAATATCGCATTGCGAACAATCCTTTATATGTCCTTCTAAATATCCTCGGAAATATCCTATTTTATATCATTATAAGTTTTATCAACATTTTTTTTTTGAGTACAAATAATGTTTCCTCATACTTTATTTGCAAAGAATGTCAGAAAACAATTATAAATATTATTTTAATACTTAAAATTGTTTTTAATCTATATTGTTCAATTGTTTTTATCGAATTTAACAATTTATTCAAATATTCTTCCAGCCAATCAAAATTGTCGTTACAAAAATCTTTCTCGCGCTTTTTTTAGCAGGGCTAATTTCCTGACTCTACTGATCAGCAATAAGGGGTAATAAAAATTTATTGTTAGTTGTATTATCAATTAATGAATGACCTTGCCCAAGAATTTTACGACTAATAAATATGTCACATTCTCAATAATCATGTGCGATAGTATGAAAAAGTATCTTTAACTAATGGCTTCTAATAGTTATGTCAAACAAAATTTGTATAGTACAGTTCACGCTAACATTTCCAATACCCTTTAGAATTGTAAAATTATTTTTCCTTTTTCCTGCGATCCTAGTCGCAATACTTTCTTTAACCAATGAGCATTCTGCTCCTGAATTAAACCAAAATAAAAACGACTCACCACGATGTATTATAAAACCTGGCAGAGTTGTCATGGTGCGGGAATTGATTCGCCACTCAATAGATCCCTTGAAAAGCATCGATTGCTGCAATAATTAATGAACTGTCTTCCAGAAGACATTCCATTAAACACACATTCACTGTCGCACACCAAGTAAACGAATCCGCGTTTGAATTTCCCGGGTTAAATTTCAGTAGTGAAATACTACGATTCAGTAACGCCGGTTTTGTGATAGCCTTCATTAGCTTCACAAGACTTTTGCTTTGCATTTCCAAAAATAGTTTTAAATTGCTCAGAGGAGAATGCAGCAAATGATTCTGATCCCACTTCTGATGTAGGAAAAGCATTTTTACGGGCGTTAGTACAGTCCATTGGATTCGTTTATTCAAATATTTATTAATTGAAAATAATTAAAATATAACACTGATCTAAATTTTGAAATATAATGTACGCTAACTTCTATAAACAATACTACGATTAATTATCCAAATATAATTAACACACAAGGTAAAAGCGCTGGGAAATAAGACCGAGAATAAATCCGGGGTCAGCAGGATGTATGCGATCTTTACTTGATCAATGCTCAACGAGAACTACCCTTCCAAGTACCCTACGTACTTATTCACTCAAAAATATTTCGACAGCCCTCATTGTCTGTCGATATTTCTAACTATATACTTTTTACTTCTATCCTGTGACCTCGGCTACGTTTGGTGACCATTGTCACTCCGGACTTAAGCCCATCGTCATAACCATAAAAATATAATCAGCTTAAGTCGTAAATAATATCTAAATATTCTATGCTTTACAATTCTGCTTAAAATTAACAGACAAACTAAAATGTTGGGAATTTCTTATCTCTGGGAAAACCCAGCTCGATATTATCTCTGACATATGTATATGAATATATATATATATATATATATATATATATATATATATATATATATATATATATATATATATATATATATAGGGTTTCCCAAAAGTCACGGACGCCATTGTAGCATCTGATAAAAAAAATGATTCTGAGACGTAAAGTCCTTAGCCATTTTTCAATAAACCGCATAGATAATTAATTATCAATTGAAAATAACGTCTCTTTATTTGTTTGAGAGAGAGCGCCAGTATCCAATAAAGTGTGTGCCAAACAAAGACCTAATTAACTGTATGACTAACTAGTTTCTATAGCTACGTAGTCACACATATTTACTTACACATTCACACGTGCAAGCGTCTTTGTTGGAACGCACTTGACTTGACACTAGTGCTCTATCTCTAACGCATAAAAGGATGTTATTTTAATTAATAATTAATTATCTATGCGTCTGATTAAGAAATGGCTAAGGACTTTTCGTTTATCAGATGCTACAATGGCGTCCGTTTCTTCTGGGACACTCTGTATATATATATATATATATATATATATATATATATATATATATATATATATATATATATATATATTCAAATTAAATTTGTTATGTCCACCTCAACTTTTTTCTTAATTTAAATCACCCGCGCAGATGGAAGACTTTTCCATGCGCGAAAGCCACAATAAAATGTAAGCTACGTGACTGCTGGTTGACTAGCGGGGACTTCTGCAATCTCAGCACCGCGAGCTTTTAAAAAGGCGATCAACAGCCAAATCCACGTCTTTGTTAGTTAATTCGACTTCCGCGTTTAACTTGACAGGCCCGTGCCTTGTAAAAGTCCCTTATCTTAATTTTCGCTGCACTTAAGACGAGTTCAGACACGGTTCAACCGGCAGGCCACGTATTAGTTTTTAATATCTACGAGTCGGGATTCTCAAAGTTCTAATTTGCCTTGCACTTAGGCGAGAGCTCGGTCAGTAGATAAAACTTAGAGAGTCAAAATCTCAAAGTCTTAATTTGCCCTGCACTTAGGCGAGATTTTGATCAATAAGAAAATTTAGAGAACCGGATTCTCAAAGTTTTAATTTGCCCTGCACTTAGGCGAGAGATCGGTCAATAAGTAACTTAAGATCTTTTAAAGCTAAATTTGCGCACTTTACCCTACGGGGGACTGGAGGTCGTTAGCTCAAAATAAATAAAATTCATTAATAAATAGTTTCGATCTAATAAAAATTGTGAAAGTGTAAAGGTTTTGGTGTTTGTTAAATAAATCTTGCAAAGTGAAATCTGTTTCGAATAAGTTCATTTCGTAAAATAAGGACCCCTTAGAATAAGCAGCCCGAATCCATCCACATCCATTCGCTGCAAATACCAACAGAAGGTCCTATCAAGAAAAAGGCACTACGATCAGCCCCGGAATCACGGATCCGATCCTAAGAAATAATCTAGCAAGTAGTAAGTACATCTACTCCTAATTAAAATCCGTGTACAGTCTCAAACGAAGGCGTGGTAAATTCGTACTTCGAATACGTCCCACAAAAATAATTAAAACAACGGAATTAAAACTTCCGTTGCGTATTCTTTAAACTGTTAGTCCAAACCTCCACCGTTTACGCTACCGCTCTAAAAACGCCCTTGGACATAACAAATTCATGTTTATGATTTAGCTAATTTTTGCGAGTTAAGTTATAATTATTCAATCACAGTGATATTGTTAATTATTAATAAATTTATAATCTCTCACCGTTGGCGTCGATGACGCATTGCGTTTAGAAATTTTTGTTTACGTTTGTGATTCTCAAGGTCGGATTATTATCTTTATTATATTTTATTTTGTGAGATTCCGACTTTAGTAAATCGATTCGATTCAGGATTAAAATTATTATGTGATCAAATTATTAGCTAAATTAATTGCTGATTATTTAGATTATTATTTATTATTTCAAGTATTATTTTATTACTACTATTTGAAAATCTAAAATATTTCACCAATTGTGTTGCGTTTGGATAAGTGTTACTACAATTATCGATTATTATTTCGACGTTAATTAATTATAAACATTGCGAAATTTGATTTTAATTATTTACTTATTTTTATTTTTATTGAATTACGTCATTGAGATTTGACTAACCGGTGGTGCCGCTTGAGAAGTCGGCCCACCGAGAAAAAAATACGAATACTGATGTTAAACAAATATTATACACAACAAATTAGAAATTGAAATTGTCATTTATAACTTTTGTATTATTATTAGTTGTAAGTAATTATTGAATATATTGTTATTTTGATATTACTCTTGACCACTGGAAGAACATTATTTGCCTCCTTTCATTTACATTGCACGTCTTTATTTAATTATTCTACTTTATTTTCTCTCTCTCTGTCTCTCTCTCTCTCTCTCTCTCTCTCTCTCTCTCTCTCTCTCTCTACCTATACTTTACTTTCACTTTTCGCAATTTATATCAAAAGATTTCTATCGAGGGTAACCCCTGGTTAACATTTGTAGTTTTCGGGTAAAACTACTTGCGCCTTCGTGTAATCAATCCAGCCTGCGAAGCTGGTCCGGGAAATTGTAAAAATTTAATTTTAGAAACTGTTTATTGGATGATATTATCTTATTATACGATTAGGCAACCGATAACTGGGTAGTTGAAAGAGCTGCTAACTCCGCCACTAGCTTAATGAGATAACTTAAGAATTAATAATTTAAATAAAATATTTAATTTTTGTTATATATTTATCAATAAATCGTATGTCATTTTCAGATTTAATGCTGTCCACGAACTTCAGTCAATTGGCAAGAAAAAGGATCATACTGAATTGGACGAAGAACAGCCGTACAATTTTCAGGTCGTACAAAAAATATTTTTAGCTTATAATTAGGTTGCGCTGATCTGAGATTGTTTTTGTATTCGAGGAACAAGTTGGACAAGCATGCCGAATCGGCATCTACATATTTTTCTATCGTTGCTAATAAAATCAATTCATTACTTAATAGAAAGAGTTTATTTTAAGTTTTAGCACTTAACATTTCATAGATTTTAGGATACTACCTAAAAGACACATACTTTTGAATCGTGACTTATTTCTTAACTCCCCGCAATAAAAATGAATAATTTTCAAAACATCGAGAAGACATTGCTTTGATCACAGTTTTCGAAAGTTGAGTTTTCATAAGAACTTTATGTTTTGTAATCGTAGGAAGCTATTGTGACTTTAACTTCAAGAATGTTTTTTCGTATGTATGTGTGTGTGAATTTTTTTTTTCTTGTTAATAGGGTTGAAAATTTTTCAAAGACGTCGAAAGATTATAGACGGGGATTGTCATCCACTGGAAACCTTCTCTCATTGTTCCCTGTGCTTAGTGCAGGGAAGACTGGGCTGGAACCGCGTTTAGGGTTGCCAGAAGAGCTCGTTAGAAAGTAGCGCTATCTCATGGAAAAAACGCTCACCAACAGAAAAAACCGCCCAATATTTATGATTTCAAATAATTATATATTTTTTATTTTTAAATAATTTATTTTTGAAATATATATTGATAAATAACACCGAACAAAAACAGTTTAACTGTAAAAAATTGCGCCAAGTCCACGTTCATAGAACTCATCTCAATAACATTTGCACTTTACAAAAAAAATTAGGCTCGTTTCAATAATTTTCATTCTATACAAAAAGATGTGAAATACAAAAAAATACCAAGAAACCGTCATAATGTTGAAAAAATTGTAATAAAATTTGTTAAAAATTAAAAAATTAAAAAAAAAATTTTTTATCGTACTTGGCGCGCGTCATTGAGTACCGCAATTTTTTTTGGAAGCATGTCAACTCAAGAAAAAACGATTTCGCTTGTATACATAAAATCATCTAATATATAAAATTCTCGTGTCACAGTTTTCGTTGCCATACTCCTCCGAAACGGCTTGACCGATTTTAATGAAATTTTTTGTGCTTATCCGGTATCTATAAGAATCGGCCAACATCTATTTTTCATCCCCCTAAATGTTAGGGGTAGTCCACCCCTGAATTTTTTTTTTATTTTTTAGACAAAATTTTTAATTTCTATTTTTTTATGATACAACATAAAAAAATACATACAATCCTCAATTTTCACCCTTCTACGATCAACCCTTATTTTTTAATAGCCATTTTAGTAATTTAATCATTTTTCCTCTCCGGTTGAAAACTGATCAATCGTCATTTAATTAGTTATCCCCGCCAGATGTCTACAGGTGTCACTTCTGACCCAGTCAACAGCACGGAGTAGAGATGAAAACGAAGCCGGTCTCCTTTCTTTCTCACTCCCTACACAGTTGTCGGCCATCATTATTGTTTATGCATCAAGTGTAGTAGTAACGTTGACAATAATTATTTTGCTATCTCAGTGTAACTCTCATATTAACTTTTAATCATTCCTATTTTATTAATAATAATTGAATTATCAATTTTGAGTGTATTTTGCACGATTAGTTAATCAAGTGATTTTATAACCTCAAAACTACTTAACACGTGACACGAGCTTCCAATAACAACGGATTTTGTGTTGTAAGTATACTTTTTTTTATTCATATCGAAAATGTTGTTGATCTTATGAAAATGTAATTTTAATTTAATTTTATTAAAAAAATGTAATTGAACAATTAAGATTTTCATAGTTTCCAAAAAATCAATCATTATAAATCTTTATTTTGAAATGTCAATGGAAATATTGGTTGTATGAAAAAATTATAAGAGACAATGTTTTCATAAAATTTAATTTTTTACTTTTGTTTGAAAAATTTTTCCATAAAACTTATATTTTTGTTATAATTTCATAAATTAAAACTAATCATTTTAAAACTGCGGCAAAAATCCTGGCCCTAATTATACTTTTAACACTTTTCATCATTAAATAATTTCATTAATTCTATTTATGTATGTTTTGTACAGTGAGCAATGCCAAGAAAACGCAAAGGGGCTGATTTGAGCCGCAGTACAAGTAAAGCTCGAAACTGGCAAAATAGCAGATCCGAAAGAACAGAAGAACAAATTTAGCAACAAAATACTGATGCATGTGTCAGAATGGCGCAATTGCATCAAGAAGAGCCAGAAGATACACGAGCTGAACGCAATGAAGTCAGAAGATTAGAACAACGACAATCACGCCGTTTCACAGTCAATAGACGAAGAACAAATGACCAACAACGACAACAGGTACATCGAGTATTTATATCTGATTCATTCCTGCGTCTTGCATTCCAGTATGAGCTCGATATTGAATATTATGCTCATTCAAAAGTGGAAATTGGTGCTTTGGACAAGGAATGTCCGCATTGTTATGCTCTGAAATTCAAAAATGAGCCAGCTGGAATGTGTTGCGCGTCAGGAAAAGTGCCTGAAATTGAAACACCACCTGAACCATTGAATGGCTTACTTATCGGCACGGATCCAGATTCTAACGTGTTCCTGAAGTCAATTCGAAGATTCAATCCATGCTTTCAAATGACATCGTTCGGAGCAACAGAAATAGTTCGAAATACTAATGCAAATGGTCAACAATTCAATTCTACATTCAAAATCAGAGGCCAAGTTTATCATAAAATGGGCTCACTGCTGCCAATGCCAAACGAACCACATAAATTCTTACAAATCTACACTATGGGCGGCGAGGATTCCGGAAGCGCACTTGCCAATTGCGTGAATGCACATTGTGATTATAATAACCTTGATTCACTTCATGCCAGGCGCATCGTCAGCGAGCTAGATGCTCTTTTGAACGAGCACAACGAGTTGTTGAAAATATTCAAATCACATATGCACCAATTACAAAGCGATAATCACGCTATCGTCATTAATCCTGATAAAACACCAGCTGGAGAGCATATTCGTAGATTCAATGCACCCGTTGTTGATGATGTTGCTGGAATCATGGTTGGCGATTGTACAGCTGCACGAGAAATTGTGATTCGTTGAAGAAATAATAATCTTCAGTTCATTGCTGACACACATCGTTCATATGACGCTCTCCAATATCCGCTAATATTCTGGAAGGGACAAGACGGATATTGATTACTTAATTTGGATACTTCATTGATTATTAATTTGATCATTAATCATTTAACAAAACAATTAAATTATTGAACGTAATAAATTTAAATTAATTTTTATGAACAAATATTACAGGAGCTGAAACAAACAAGAACGTTAGCTTAAAGGATTATTATGCGTACCGATTAACGATTAGACGTAGCCTGGACAACGTCATTTTACGATGTCGTGAGCTGTGTCAACAATTCATGGTCGACATGTACGCGAAGATTGAGAGCGAACGACTACGATACTTACGATATAATCAACAAAAGCTGCGCGCGAAAGAGTACATTCATTTGCGAGACGCTATCAACAACAACGCCGACGTCGCCGAAATTGGTAACCATGTCATTTTACCATCATCGTACGTAGGCAGTCCAAGTCACATACAAGAATATATACAGGATGCTCTGACTTTCGTGTGCGAATATGGACGACCATGTTTATTTATTACGTTCACATGTAATCCAAAATGGCCAGAGATTACATCTTTGCTACTGCCTGGCCAAAATGCAATACATCGCCATGACATTACAGCACGTGTGTTCAGACAAAAGTTGAAGTCTTTAATAAGTTTCATTACTAAATCACATGTATTTGGTCCCACACGTTGCTAGATGTATTCGGTTGAGTGGCAAAAGCGAGGATTACCTCATGCACACATTTTGGTTTGGTTCATCGACAAAATCCGTCCTGAAGAAATCGATAGTATCATTTCTGCAGAAATTCCAGATCCATCCACTGACCAACTGCTGTTTGATATTGTTACAACAAACATGATTCATGGTCCATGTGGTACTCTTAATAGTTCATCGCCTTGCATGGCTGATGGAAAATGTACTAAAAATTTCCCTAAAGATTTTACCAATGATACGGTCACAAATGTCGACGGATACCCAATATATCGTCGAAGAAATCCTGAAAATGGCGGACAATCATTTATTAAAAATATCATCAACACAGACATTGATATTGACAATCGTTGGGTGGTGCCATATTCGCCTCTACTGAGCAAGACATATAATGCTCATATTAATGTTGAGTTCTGCAGTTCTGTGAAGAGCATCAAATACATTTGCAAGTATGTCCATAAAGGCAGTGATATGGCTGTGTTTAGAGTGGAAAATACTAATGTGAATGCTCCTCCAGTGAATAAAAACGATGAAATAACGCTCTACCAAATTGGTCGGTACATCAGCTCCAATGAAGCTGCTTGGCGTATCTTTGGTTTTCCAATTCATGAACGGGATCCAGCAGTTGTTCAGTTAGCCATCCATCTTGAAAACGGTCAGCATGTATTTTTCACGAACGAGACAGCGATTGATCGTGCAATAAATCTACCTAAAACTACACTCACTGCATTTTTTGAATTGTGTAATTGTGTGGATCATTTTGGTGCCTTTGCACGAACATTATTCTATTCAGGAGTACCACGCTATTTCACATGGACTCAAACAAAAACATGGATGCCCCGCAAGCAAGGCTCACCAGTTGCTGCATGTCTCAATTTATTTAAATCAAACGCCTTGGGGCGATTATTTACAGTCAATCCAAGACACACGGAGTGCTTTGTAACAGGGTAAATTACCCTTAATCGATAAGTCGCCAGAGATCGATAACTTTTCGACTAGCATTTGAGCGCATCGATCTTCGGGCCTAGAGAGAGAGCAGGAGGGGGTATTTTTGGGGTCGTTATATAGACGAGCCATGCGTGGTGTCCGGGGAAGTAGTAAAGTGTTGGAACGAGTAACATCAAGAAGTCCAATGAAGGAAGCGAGTATCAACCATAGAGTTTCTTCAAACCAAATTTACACCAGGTATTGGACTTTGGTAATGATGAGCCTTGGGGTCATATACCCGGCTCATCAATTATACTACTTCTCAATTTATTAATTCAAGTTTGGATAATTCAATTGTTTAATAATTTTGCTTAATAATAATTAATTATTTTAATCAATTTAATTTATTAGCTTGTGAACAATTCCTCCTGGGGATTTTACACCCGAGGAATGTTCTAGACCTCCTGGGTTTAGGTCGTGAGTATCTAAATTGTTAATTCAGCTGGTTAATAATTATTAACATCTTAAGATTGGCTAAATTAAATTCATCTTTTGATTAATCAAATTTAATTAATTTCTGAACATCGAGAATTATTCCAATCAGCAACTCACGACTGGTCAAGCTTCGGTACCCGAGGTCGAGCTTAGCACGCTGTAACGAACAACGGAGTCCATTTTGAGCGCGCAAATTCCTTGAGAATTTTGTGACGCAGTAAATTTACAATATTAACAACTGGATAATTATGACTATTTACAACAATTGAATTATCTTTTATTAAGTCTATTTATTATCTTGAATTAAATATTGATATCGTATTAATTTTCGAAACTATGTTATTATTTGGGAAACTTTTATTACTGAAATTGATTACTGAGAATTGCGACGCAATTAAAAATTGAAACCGCCGTGGATATTAATTTTGGGATATATTTTTTCCATCGAGGTAATTTATTGCAAATTCATTATCTAGTCGACAAAAGCCTTAATAATAATTGTCTAGCCGAAAATTCCACGAGGTTTATTGATTTTTGGGAAAAGAAACTTGAGTCATTTTTATGTAAATTTATCGATAAGCGTCGTCGCATCGTTTTATAAAATTCCCCTGAATTCAATTAATTACGAGGAAAATAGTTCTGGGAATTTAGAATTTACAATATTTAATTAAAAAAAACGGGATACTATTTTAAATAATTAAGGATTAATTTTACGAGAAAAATGGCGACGAAACGTCCGTCGAACGTTTGGAGTTCCTTTTGTGTTGAGTATTAAGCTCGTGTTAAATTTGGAATAAAAGAAGCGTCGGTTTTAAGCCGGAAATTTTAAGAAGTAAATTTTGTTAATTCGTGAGAATAATTTATGGTTTTATTGTAAGCTAATGACTGAACAATTTTAGTGAAAATTAACGTTGTAAATTTTGGAGTTAATTTTGTAAAATTTTAATTAGAAAAAGTAAAGTAGAGTCAGTGTGTGTGGAGGAGAGTGGGTTGTGAGTGGGTGAGTGCTACCAGCGTTCCTTCGTATACGATTAGTCTCTTTGCGAGGTGTTTCGCTGGCGTAGAAGCCGTTGTATAGACGCCAAGTGGGGTACAGCGGTAGTAAGGTAGAAACCACAGTATAGTCACTCCATAAGAGGGTACTGTGGGATTAAGAAAATTTTTTTGTAAGCTCGCGGGAGGACATCGGTCTACGTTTAGTCACTGGGTCGACTACTTTCGTGAGCCGAATTAGAAGCCGTTGTATAGACGCCAAGTGGGGTACAGCGGTAGTAAGGTAGAAACCACGGTATAGTGGCTCCATAAGAGGGTACTGTGGGATTAAGCAATTTTTTGTAAGCTCACGGGAGGACATCGGTCTACGTTTAGTCACTGGGTCGACTACTTTCGTGAGCCGAGTTAACGAGCCTTTGCATACGATTAGTCTCTTTGCGGGGTGACAAAGCGGTAGCGTGGAGTTGAGGAGAGTAGTAATAAGTTTAGTTGTAAGTGAGCGGGAATTAAACCACTAGTTACAGCTTTTATCTTCGACTGTTGTTGGTTAATGTTACTGGCCCATTATCATTTCAAGATATACGTAAAGTGAATGGGCAACAATATCCAACGTATAAAGATGCATGCCTTGCACTCGGTTTGCTGGAAGACAACAACCAGTGGAAATGCATGCTTGCTGAAGCTGCATTAAACTGTACAGCAATACAAATTCGTCTACTATTCGCTATAGTGTTGACTACATGTTTCCCAGCCCGAGCACAGATATTATGGGAAAATCACAAAGATTCAATGACTGATGATATATTGCATCAACATCGTATACGGTGCCAAGATCTAACCATAACATTCAGCGACGAAATGTACAATGAAGCATTGATTGCTATTGAGGATCTTTGCATTGTCATTGCCAACTTACCACTTAGTAATTTCGGTATGAATTCGCCAAATCGAACTGCATCTGATTTAATGAATACTGAAATGAATCGTGAACTGCAGTACAGTACTGTAGAAATGGCAGCGATTGTTGCCCGCAATGTCCCACTAATGAATGAGGAACAAAGAACCATTTATGATCGCATTATGCTCGCAGTTTCAGCTAAACAAGGTGGGTTCTTCTTTTTGGATGCATCGGGTGGAACCGGCAAAACATTCGTTATTTCGCTAATTCTTGCTGAAATACGATCAAATAATGGCATCGCATTGGCCGTTGCATCATCGGGCATTGCAGCAACTTTATTGGATGGAGGTAGAACAGCTCATTCAGTATTTAAGCTGCCACTAAATATTCAGAATAACCCTGACGCAGTATGCAACATTAAGAAACAATCGTCCATGGCTACTGTGCTGAAACGGTGTAAAATTATTATTTGGGATAAATGTACTATGGCACACAAACATTCACTTGAGGCGTTGAGCAAGACATTGAAAGATATTAAAAACAGTGACAAACTATTTGGCGGAACTCTGTTGGTCCTTTCAGGTGATTTTAGACAAACACTTCCAGTCATTCCACGTTCAACATACGCTGATGAGATCAACGCTTGCTCAAAATCATCTCCATTGTGGCGTAATGTTGAAAAATTACAGCTAAAAATAAATATGCGCGTTCAAATGCTTCAAGATCCATCCGCTGAAACATTTTCAAAACAACTCTTAGATATCGGTGATGGAAAAGTTGCTATAGATGAAACTGGATACGTAAAATTACCGACCGATTTCTGCACAATCGCTGATTCGCAAGATACTCTCATTGAACAAATATTTCCCGATGTACACAGACAGTACATAAATCATGAGTGGCTTACAGAAAGAGCGATTTTAGCGGCAAAAAATGTAGACGTTGACAATTTAAATCTGAAGATACAAATGTTGTTGCCAGGGAACTTGGTATCATATAAATCTATTGATACAGTTTGCGACGACAGCGAAGCAGTAAATTTTCCCACAGAGTTTTTGAACTCACTGGATTTGCCAGGCATGCCACTGCATAATTTACAATTAAAGGTTGGATCTCCAATTATCTTGCTTCGTAATTTGAACCCGCCCCGGCTGTGCAACGGTACGCGATTAGTCATTCAAAAATTAATGGAAAACGTGATCGAAGCCAGCATTTTAAATGGCAAGTTCAGAGGTGAAAATATACTCATACCACGGATTCCTATTATACCTACAGATGTGCCAATTCAATTCAAACGTATTCAGTTTTCGATTAGATTGGCATTTGCAATGACTATCAACAAATCCCAAGGTCAAACGATGTCTGTTTGTGGATTAGATTTGAGAACACCATGTTTTTCACACGGACAATTATACGTGGCATGCTCTCGAGTGGGTAAACCATCCAGTTTGTTTGTGTTAGCTAAAGATGGACTAACAAAAAATATTGTTCACGCTATAGCATTAAGAGATTGATATTGTTTAATAGTGTTACTGTCGTAATTGTTCAATTAATGATATATAATTTTAAGGAATAAATTATAATAACTTAAAAATAATGTTTCCGTTTTGTTATTTTTATATTCCCTCATCGTTCACAGCGCTCCATGCTTATTTGACGCATATACCACATTCTTACATACATACAATATACACATTCTAACATACATACATACATACAATAAGTAAGCTATTTTTTGTCTACACTAGAAATTACTAGGAAATTATTTATATAGCAAAACAACGTTTGCCGGGTCAGCTAGAATTATATATTTATATAGATTTACATTAGTCAAGGATACTGAACTCATTGAAAACATTGCTTAGTGTATTAATTATCAGTTTTAGTGAAAAAACCCGTTTTTAAAATTTTTTTTAGATCTTTAGTGAAAACAACTGTCAATATGGTGGTGTGTTCAAGAAATCTGAAATTATATAAAATTTTCGGATTCATTTTTTTTCAGCTTCGTCATTAATTTTAAAGGAAGAACCTTATGCAATATTAAAGCTTGATATTGCTTCGTTTAATTGTAATTAACACATTTTGATTGGCACTCACACCGCATTTTCCCAATGTAGTCGGCCATATGTTTTATTTTTTAGTAAACACAATTCTCACAATGCAACCGACCCAACGTGTGCATGCGTATCGACTTATATGTAGTTTGCATAACTGCGTATGGAATGTCGATTTTACCTAACTTTTGTAAAACTTATTATGAAATAATATAGGTTCACTTACTTATAAATTTCTCAACATCTGAAAGATGTTCATTTATCCTGAAAAAATTTGGGGTATTCAATGACGCGCGCCAAGTACGATAAAAAATTTTTTTTTTTTATTTTTTAATTTTTAACAAATTTTATTTCAATTTTTTCAACATTATGACGGTTTCTTTGTATTTTTTTGTATTTCACATCTATTTGTAGAGAATGAAAATTATTGAAACGAGCCTAATTTTTTTTGTAAAGTGCAAATGTTATTGAGATAAGTTCTATGAACGTGGACTGGGTGCAATTTTTTACAGTTAAACTGTTTTTGTTCGGATTTCATATCTTTTTGTTAAGTGTCATTTTTTTCTCGCCTCTATATTACATTTGTAACTTACAGACATAACTGTGCTATGTTGTATCTAGTAAACCTTCTACCCTTGATTCTATGTACAGTGTATTTAAAAAAAGAACTTGAGAGGTGTCAAGGGACACCCGGATGGAACGAACTTCCTTTAGATTGATTAGTGAAGGAATTGTAATAAAATTATCCATTGGAAACTTGACATTTTAGAAAAAAACGTGTGAACCTCACAGGCATAAGGTCACAATAGAAGTGAAACTTTTTTAATCGTTAAGTTAGTCTATATTATATGTATATTTATAATATAGCATCTCATGTTTTGAAAAACACAAGAAAATAATTTTATCAACTACGCGGTATTTGAGAAATAAAACACAAAAGTTTGAAAAATCCAAAAATGCACGCCTGATAACGCTAATTTATTAAAAAAATTGTGTAATTGATTGAAAAAAAATTAGGAATACGGTTGACCCTGAAGGCCATCCCTGCAACTTTCCGCCAATTCTATACCTAAACGCTTGAAATTGCACTTATGACGTTTTAGAGCTCTTCAAGCTCATAAATACAATTTTTATATTATTTTGAGCTCTCCGAGCTCAAAAAATAACTTTGTATGCTTTTGAGCTCTTTGAGCTCAAAAGTTTGATAACAGTTTGATGGAACACTATTTTTTGAATTTTCAAACCGCAATGACTTTTGAATGAATGAACCGATTTTTACGCGGTTGGCGGCATTCTACGTAGTTTTAAGCCTTATAAATAATTTCTAAGTTTCAATTGGTTCTGATTTTTGAAAATCTTCGATTTTGTTAGTGGGAAGTTAAAAATGTCGCAGTGATTTTTAAAAACACTTGTTTTCAAATCTTTTATTGACGATATCTTTTGAACTAATTAACCGATTTCTACGTTTTTGGCGGCAATCGACGCGGTTTTAAACTCTATAAAATTATGCTATGTCATCAAAGTGATCCGAGAAGAAATGACGAAGTTATGTGAAAAAACACTTTTTCGGTTTTCGGTTTTCTTTCGTTCACGCTATCTCTCGAACAGAATCAACCGATTTTGATCGGGTTGACGCCGATCGGCGTGGTTTTCAAGCTTAAGGGCGGATTAGTTTTTGAAGTTGATCGATATAGCCGTTTAAAAGATATTCCAAAAAAACTACTTTCAAAAATGATTTTTTTCTTATTTTTTTTAAGATTTTTCAAGATTTCTTAAAATCTATCGGTCGAATCGGTTCAAATTCTCAGGAAATCTAAGTTCAGCGTAGCCCTTTCGAATGGCACCAACCGCGATGAAATCAGTTCAACCGTTCAAAAAGTTATAAGCAGTCACATAGTCACACACACACACACACACACACACACACACACACACACACATACATACAGACATAGTGACAACATCGCGGGGGGTAGTCAGGAAAGCTTCCTGTGACCTTCAAACGTCGAGATTTGATGAAAACTCGATTTTTGTAAAACGGGGTGAAAACAATAACTTCCCGATTTTTGAAAATCTGAGATTTTTAGCGGGAAGTTAAAAATTGGGAAAACGGTTGACCCTGAAGGCCATCCCTGCAACTTCCCGCCAATTCTAAACCTAAACGCTTGAAATTGCACTTATGACGTTTTAGAGCTCTTCAAGCTCATAAATACAATTTTTATATTATTTTGAGCTCTCCGAGCTCAAAAAAATAGCTTTTGTATGCTTTTGAGCTCTTCGAGCTTAAAAGTTTGATAGCAGTTTGATAAAACACTATTTTTTTAATTTTCAAATCGCAATGACTTTTGAATGTGAAAAATGTTGAAAGAGCGGAAAAGCGGGAATCAGGTTTAGGTCTGGATATCTCAATTAAAACGCGTAAATTATTATCAAAAATAACACTAGTAATTTATTTACATTAAATACACTCAATATTTAATATTTTTAATAGCGAATTGTTAAGATAAAAGCAGATTTGTAAATTACAGCGTGGTTTGCAAAAGCGAAGCCGGTTGACACGTGGTTGAACACTTTGCCGGCACTCAAAAAGCGGTGAAATAAATGCACTGATAAGACAATTTACCTATAACAAACTAAAGCGAATTATCAGCGGTTAATTTAAGCAGTTTAAATTATAAAATAAGCGAAATGCGGTTTATTAACGAAAAGCGAAAGTAAAGAAAAAGTAATGAAGACTTGATGCAGCGAAAGCGTAGAAGCGAACGCTAATAATAATAGTCCGTCTTCTTCCTCGTTGAGTTGGGGAAGAAGGCTATTGCGCATGTCTAGTGGGAGTGATCAGCCAATAAAGCGGTCGATTCATGGCGTGATCGAGAGGCTGATTTTCTATTGGCGGTTCGATTTTTGCGGGAACGAGCGGTGGACAGGTGCGTTTCTTGAATTTGGGAGTCCCCCAGGAGCGAGTTAATCGCTACTGGGCCTTGTTCACCGAACATTCCCCCCCGGGTTGGCGGCTGCGTCGACAAGATCATCTTCTTCATGCGTTAGCGGCAGGACACAGAGCTTTGTAATTGGACGTACCAGCTCTGTGTTAACTGTCTTAACAGTTACTACGCGGATTTGTCCATCTTCACCTAGATGGACAGTAATTACTTTGGCTAATGGCCACTTGTTTGGCGGGAGATCCTCAGTGGTGATCAGTACAACTGAACCCACCTTGATCTGGTTGCGTCGATGATGCCACTTTGAAATGGCCTGGTAGCGGTGGATGCAGTCCTGGTAGTAGCATTTCCAGAAATGTTGAACCATTTGCTGGACTTGTTCCCAGTGCGAGAGCCGAGCAGGTTGTAAATCTGTCAGCGATGGCTCTGGGATAGCGGTCAGTGACTGTCCGATTAAGAAGTGACCTGGAGTCAGTACAGCCAGGTCAGCAGGATCTTTATTTAGCGGTGTGAGCGGTCTGAAATTCAATATGGCTTCAATTTGAGCCAGTAGCGTTGAATATTGCTCAAGCGTCAAGAGCGAGTCTCCGATTGTTCTTCGAAGGTGAAATTTGATAGATTTCACAGCGGCTTCCCATTTTCCTCCAAAATGTGGAGCTCCAGGTGGATTGAGTTTCGAGTTCGTGCCATCTTGAGCGATCAAGGTTGATAATTCTCGTAATGTGCGGGATCCTGCAGCGAATAGTCGTTTCAGCTCTTTATCTGCTCCTACAAAATTGGTTCCATAGTCTGAATATAGCGTGTGGCAGATACCTCGGCGACTAGTGAAGCGGCGATAAGCGGCGATGAAAGCGGCAGCGGTGTAGTCAGTTACTAGCTCTAAATGTACAGCTGAACTGAACATGCATACAAAGACTGCAATCCAGCCTTTGTATGTTTTCGCTCCACGTCCTTGAAACGTTTTCAGCGTGATAGGTCCAGCGTAGTCGAGTCCTGTATGCAAGAAGGCTCGAGTTGGCTGTACTCGTGCGGCGGGTAGTTGACCCATCAACTGTTGAGCGCGTTCTCCACGATGTCTCGTGCAGATAACGCAGCGTAAAATAAATGATCTGACTGGAACACGGCCTCCAATGATCCAGACACTCTTGCGTAAGTCAGCGAGCGTAAGCTGAGTACCTCCGTGAAGCGTTTTGCGGTGCGAATCATCAATCAAAATTGATGTAAGCGGTGATTATCGCGGTAGAATCGCTGGATGCCTCTCTTCTGGGTCCAGCAATGCGTTTTTCAAGCGGCCACCGACTCTCAGGACCCCCTGATGGTCGATGAACGGAGTCAGCTTAGTGATGCTGTTATTTTTAGGCAGACCATCACCATCTTGTAGCGTGTGAATCTCTCAAGCGAAGTATTGTCCTTGAGTGAACTTAATCAAGGTCAATTTAGCGCGCTCCAGGTCTGATGGAGTAAGCGGGTAGGCCAGCGAAGATTGTGGAACTCTTTTAAAGCGGTCGATGGCACGATGCCAGATGCTAAGCTCCCGTAGCAGTGGAAACAGCTGCGTGTAATGCGACAGTAATTGTTGGAGCAGGCAATTTTCTGCTTTCCAAGTTACTAGTGTCAGACCTTGGCGTTCTTCTCGATGCATTGCGTTGTCGATTGGAGGCTTCAGAGTGGGCCAAGAGGATTCTGGTTCATGAAGCCAAGTTGGTCCATGCCACCAGAGAGCGTGTTGTTTCAGTTTTAGCGTAGGTATACCTCTTGAAGCGCAGTCAGCGGGGTTTTGTTTTCCTGGAATAAATTTCCAGGAGACATCTCGAAGCGTTTCTTGGATTTTTCCCACTCTATTGCGGACGAATGTCTTCCAGCGGATTGCTGGACTTTTAATCCATGCGAGAGTCACGGCGGAGTCAGTCCAGAGATTGATCCTGACATTTTCAAGCGACTGAACTTCTTTAACATGAAGTATCAGTTGTGTAAGCAACCATGCGGCAGATAATTCCAAGCGTGGGATTGTCATGGTCTTCAGCGGTGCTACTTGCGTTTTTGAACACAGAAGTGAGACCTTTGTGTTCCCATCAGCGTCAGTGACTCTCAAATAAACAGCGGCAGCCATAGCGTTTTGCGAAGCGTCTAAGAACCCGTGCAATTCCATAGTTGCTCCAGGTGCTATATTATTCCAGCGTGGAATGCGGATCGATTCGATGTTTCGAAGATCCTCGCGGTATCCAGTACATTTGTGAATGAGTGATGGTGACAATTGTTCATCCCATGACACTCTATCTAGCCACAGATTTTGCATAAAGATCTTGGCTTTGACGACTATTGGTGCGAGAAGTCCTAGCGGATCATACAGCTTAGCGATTTCAGACAAAATAGCTCTTTTTGTCTTGGGCGTCTCTGGCGGTAGCGTGTACTTAAACTGGAGAGCGTCAGTGCGTGAATTCCAGTACATGCCCAGGACTTTTACTGGTGCATCACTGATTTCTTTAAGCGGTGTATCCAGCTGCTTTTCTGGAGCGACTTCAGCGAGTAACCGTGGGCTATTGCTAGCCCATCTCCGAGCTCAAAAAAATAGCTTATGTATGCTTTTGAGCTCTTTGAGCTCAAAAGTTTAATAGAAGTTTGATAAAACACTATTTTTTTAATTTTCAAATCGCAATGACTTTTGAATGTGAAAAATGTTGAAAGAGCGGAAGAGCGGGGATCAGGTTTAGGTCTGGATATCTCAATTAAAACGCGTAAATTATTATCAAAAATAACACTAGTAATTTATTTACATCAAATACACTCAATATTTAATATTTTTAATAGCGGATTGTTAAGATAAAAGCGGATTTGTAAATTACAGCGTGGTTTGCAAAAGCGAAGCCGGTTGACACGTGGTTGAACACTTTGCCGGCACTCAAAAAGCGGTGAAATAAATGCACCGTTAACACAATTTACCTATAACAAACTAAAGCGAATTATTAGCGGTTAATTTAAGCAGTTTAAATTATAAAATAAGCGAAATGCGGTTTATTAACGAAAAGCGAAAGTACAGAAAAAGTAATGGCGACTTGATGCAGCGAAGGCGTAGAAGCGAAAGCTAATAATAATAGTCCGTCTTCTTCCTCGTTGAGTTGGGGAAGAAGGCTATTGCGCATGTCTAGTGGGAGCGATCAGCCAATAAAGCGGTCAATTCATGGCGTGATCGAGAGGCTGATTTTCTATTGGCGGTTCAATTTTTGCGGGAACGAGCGGTGGACAAGTGCGTCTCTTGAATTTGGGAGTCTCCCAGGAGCGAGTTAATCGCTACTGGGCCTTGTTCACCGAACATAATGAATGAACCGATTTTCTCGTGGTTGGTGGCATTTGACGCAGTTTTTTAAGCTATATAAAAAATGTTTGAGTTTATATTGACAGAGTAGAAAAATTCGGAGTAATTCCGAAAAAACGCTTTTTTCGGTTTTCTTTCGTCAAAGATAATTCACGAACGAATTAACCGATTTTGACCGGGCTGGCGGCAATCGATGTGGTTTTTTGATGTTAAAAGCTGATTAGTTTTTTAAATTGATCGGTATAGCCGTTTAAAAGTGATTCCAAAAAAACCACTTTTGATAAATTTTTTTTGTAGTTTTTTTGCGATTTCTCAAAATCTACTGGTCCGAATCGATCTAATGTGTATTGGAAATCTAGCTTTGGTCAAGCCCTTTTGAACGGCACCAACCGCGATAAAATCGGTCAAGCTGTTCGAAAGTTACGAGAGGTTTAAATACATCCACACACACACACACACACACACACACACACACACACACACACACACACACACACAAACGATTGTGGTATAACAGTAGAGGCCATTAAAATTCGTAAGGTCTTACGTACCAGAACACAAATTGCGTCGGTGACTCTGGCAGCAACGGTAGCGCAGAAAGTGGTAGGAGAACACGGTAAGATTAGGATCGGCTGGACCAATTGTCGTATTAGAACAGTACTAAGACCAGTCCGATGTTATAAATGCTGGCATTTTGGACACCGTGCGGTTCGGTGCACATGTAATGTCGACCGCTCCAAACTTTGCATTAAATGTGGAGAAGAGGGACACAAAATCGCCGAATGTAATAAGCCTGCTAAATGCGCACTGTGTGCGGATCAATCCGGTTTAGAGAATAACGCCCATCATGCCGGCACAAGCAGATGCCCAGTATACCAAGAGGCACTCAAGAAGATAACTGATAAACGAAAATGAGAATACTGCAGCTAAACATCAATCACTGTGAAGCGGCACATGATTTGCTCATGCAGACAGTACGTGAACAGAAGCTTGACCTTGTGCTTATATCGGAACCGTATAAACACCTCGGCGGCCAACCATGGGAAACTGACTGCACCAAAAAAGCTGTCATATGGTCCTGTCGCAAGCTCCCCTTCCAGAGTGTCGTTAACAATGGCAGCGCCGGCTTTGTAGCAGCATCGGTAGATGGCATCCGCTTTTACAGCTGCTACACACCACCTAGCCTCACTATTGTTGAATTCATGGACTTTCTGGATCGACTGACGGAGGACGCGAAGCAGTACTACCCAGTGGCAATAGCTGGAGACTTCAACGCCTGGGCAGTGGAATGGGGCAGCAAACACACCAACGCTCGAGGTAAAGAACTACTGGAAGCTTTTTCTACGTTAGATGTAGTATTGTTAAACAGCGGCGATGCGCCGACGTACACTAAAGGAGACGCAAGTTCTATTGTGGATCTTACTTTTGTCAGCAGCAGCCTCATCAGAGGAAACTACGACTGGAAGGTGATGGAGATCTACACGGCCAGCGATCACAATGCGATTCTCTGGGAAGTATCAAAGGACCAGAATCCTAGAAGACCGGCTAAGAAACTTGACATCGTTGGGTGGAAGGTGAAATCCTTTGAACCAGGTGCTCTAGTAGCTGCCCTAAATAGTGAACCGCTTACTACTGGATCTGCAGAAGAAATGACCAAGGACTTGATGAAGAGAGTGACCCAGGCTTGCGACACCTGCATGCCCCGTAAACGGGGCATGAACCAAAGACCTTCGGTGCACTGGTGGAACGAACACATCAGCTTCCTACGGAAAGAGTGTCTCAAGAAAAGAAGAATATCTCAGCGTGGTTATCGGTGGCCTGACTCAGCGGAACTAGTCGCAGAATACAAGAAAGCTCGTCGACATTTAAACAAAGCCATCAAGGATAGCAAGAAGAACTGCTGGAAAGAGCTAATCAACGAGGTGGACAAAGACTTGTGTGGTAGACCTTACAAGGTAGTCATGGCACACCTGAAATATCAGCTAATGCCGTCTCCTACGTGTCCTCAACTCTTACAGAAGATCGTGACTGCGCTGTTTCCACAACAGCGCGTTTTCAACTATCTGTTGACACAGGACGAACTGAATGATATTCCACCTGTCACGAAAGAATAACTGATGGAAGCTTGTAACAGCGTCGGGAATAATAAAGCACCGGGATTGGACAGAATCCCTAATATTGCCTTGAAAACATCTATTAAAGCAGCGCCAGCGTTATTCCTCGACGTCTACAACATCTGCTTGAAGGAAGGGATTTTTCCTCGAAAGTGGAAACAACAACGGCTGGTACTACTTCCTAAAGGGAAAAAGCCACCGGAAGAACCGTCATCTTATCGTCCACTCTGCATGCTGGATACAGCCGGTAAGATACTAGAACGTATAATCCACCAAAGGATAGAAGCAGTTGTCGATCCACTCTTGGCAGACAATCAGTACGGATTTCGGAAAGGACGATCAACCCTGGACGCGATCAACCTGGTTGTCGGTATAGCCAAAGACGCAATCGCCGATACCAGATGGAAGGGGTGAACGAAGAAATATTGCCTGGTGGCAACTTTAGACATAAAAAATGCCTTTAACTCCGCCAACTGGGATTGCATCATGCAAGCCCTTCAAGAGATGAACGTATCAGGATACCTACGAAGGATAGTCGCTAGCTACTTCACAGATAGAGTCCTGAGATATGACACGAAGAATGGTCCAAAGGAGTATGATGTTACTGGAGGTGTACCGCAGGGTTCTGTTCTCGGTCCACTTCTCTGGAATGTCATGTACAACGGATTGCTGAGTCTGAAACTATCAAGAAATGTCAAACTGGTAGCGTACGCGGACGACGTAGCCGTAGTAATCGTCGCCAAGCATCTTGATGAGATAAAACATATGTTCGCTATCACCTTTGAGCGAATTAACCAGTGGATGGACACAGAAAATCTACAACTGGCTAAACAGAAGACCGAGGCTGTACTTATCACTAGCAGAAAAGTGGTGGAAACGATCAATCTAAACGTCAGAGACCAAGAAATCACATCCTAACCATTCATTCGATATCTGAGAGTGATGCTCGATGCCTGATTCAACTTCAAACAACAAGTTGAACACGTGACCGCCAAAGCATCAGCAGTAGTAGCCAACCTAGTACGATTGATGCCCAACATCGGTGGCCCGAAGTAGACAAGGAGGTCATTGCTATCATCAGTAGTTACATCGGTCCTCACATATGGTATATCCATTTGGGCCGATGCACTTGAGATCCAAGAATCATGGAGGAAAGCATGTCCAGTTTACCGACTGAGCGCGCTAAGAGTAGCCAGCGCCTTTCAAACAATATCAGAGGAAGCAGTGTGTGTCATTTCCGGAACTTTGCCGCTCAGAGTCCTAGCTGAGGAAAGACGTAACCTTTACCAACGAAAGAGGACAACCGCACAAAGTGCCGAGGAACTCAGAGCTAAAGAACGGCAGAACAGCATCGCGCGATGGCAATCGCAGTGGGACGCCGCGACAACAGAGAGATGGACACACCGTCTCATACCAAGGATTGACGTTTGGCTTAACCGGAATCACGGCGAGGCTAACTACTATCTGACCCAGATGTTGTCAGGACACGGCTGTTTCCGGGAGTACCTTTATCGCTTTAAGCACGATGATTGCCCAGAGTGTCCGTCTTGCCCAAGAGTTGCTGAAAATGCGGAGCACGTTTTCTTTGAGTGCCCTCGTTTTAACCCACAGCGTGATAAGTTAGAGAAGATCCTGAACAAGAAAATCACAACAGAGTCAATAGTAGAAGAATTGCTGTCATCCGAAGCTGCCTGGAACGCCACAAGCACGTTTACCACCGAAGTGCTTACAGAGCTGCGTTCCATTGAAAGAAAAAGGGCAAATGACAGAAACTAGAAGGAAGGAAAAATAACACCTTAGCCACCAGAAGGAATAGCAGTAGCTAGATCCTCCCCTCACGAAGTAATGCCTGACGGCGGTTTCCATGAGGGATTAGAGGAAAGAAGAAAAGGGGTTTAGGGTTTAGTGGGTAGGGGCGTTAGCGTCGAGTTTTAGTATGACGCTGCGTCGAGTCACCACATATCCAGGCCGAACAGCTATGCCTGGAATCCGTAAGAAGGATTCCCCCCCTAAGATAAAAACACACACACACACACACACACACACACACACACACACACACACACAACACACACACACACACACACACACCATTGCGGGAATAGTCAGGGAAGCTTCCTATGGACCTCGAAACGTCGAGATTCGATGAAAACTTTATTTTCGTAAAATAGGGTGAAAACAATAACTTCCTGATTTTTGAAAATCTTCGATTTTCTTAGCGGGAAGTTAAAAATGATAATTAAAGGAATTATTGATTTAAATTAAATAATCTGGAGCTCAATAACATAATAATAATAGTAATAATAATAATAATAAATATCATCATTACTATTATATTTATTATCAATTCAGTGTGACCATTAAAATTATTTTCAATATCATCTTTATTATTATTATTTTATTCATTATTTAGTCTCATTATCATATTGATGTTAGTAAAGATCACAATTCGTAAACTTATAAATAATATTCGTATTATGTAAGAAATATCATCGTTTCAAACTTCGCTTAATTAACAAGTAGTGCCACCTACAGGCAACAATCATCGCGACGTTTGTAGTATCTGTACATTGCTCGAACAGAATTACTCAGATCTTGATCAGCTGACTTTTCCGAAGAAAGCAAAAGCAAACAATTCTAGCTCTTTTAAGTATTGACTCTAGGTAATAAATGCAATTGAATTAAAAGAAAATATATTTAGAAGAATACATATGGAAAATTATTTTATAATTAATTCTAGGAATTTTATATTAGAAAAAAATTTTAACATTATTTGTTATTAAAAAAATTTTCAATTCAAAGTTTGTATTTTTCCCGCAGAAATTGAATGTTTATAAAGTTTCAATATAAATCAATTAAAGTATCACTTATCGTACAATATCTCGCAGCATCAATAAAATTTTATATAAATAAGCCGCAAATACTTTTTGACTTCGATTAACAAACTAAATTATCAATTGAAACTTTAATTTTACATGAATTTTTACATTTTTTTGTAATTGAGATAATCATAAATTCAAATCTAATCCTCAATACTCAATAATTTAAAAATGATAATAATAATAATAATAATAATAATAATAATAATAATAATAATAATAGGACTAACTTTAAGTGGACGGAGGAACTGCGAGTCGATCTCTTGGCGTGTTACCAGCGCAGCGATCCGGGGATGATCGGTTACATAGCCCGGATGCACACTCTTTGGAGTGACATGCATCCGGAGCTAGCACATTTTACGCCGAATTATTTGCGTAACTATGCCGCTCATCTCCGGCGTAACAGACGATCGCTTGTGCCGGATAGAAGGCAGTCTAATAGACTTTCCTTTCCGGCGCAATTACACCAAGAGCGACGCCGTTCCTCCTTGGATAACAACAATATCTTTATAGGACGGCAAGTAGGTATATCTAAAAAGATAACTTACTCCCAACAACAACTTGACAAGGTCAATGAAGATCTCCTTACACAGATCCAGGAGGATTCCACTCTGCTCGCTGTGAACCAGGTTGTGTATGGTGCAGCAGTTTCGGCTTTTCCGAGAGAGAGACACCGTCTCTCAATCGAGGCAAGGTTGAGACAGCGCATCGCACAACTTGGCGACAAAATTGACAGATCCCGGAAACATGTCTCTCGCATCCAATGTGTGATTGAGTTCGAAACAACCCAACGAGCATACACGCCCCGAGTACGTCGCATTGCTGCTGAACTTCGGTGGCGTCATCACACATTGAATAAAAGTACTCTTCTTGTCATCAAAGAAGAGTCGCTTAATAAATTGCGAGCTCTAGTGACTGCCAAAAAGTCACTAGAGAAAAGGCTGAAACGGCTGGTCGACAATTCGTTGTTTCGATCTAGCCCTTCACGCTTTCTGACACCAAAGACTGTTGTTACCGGGAATTATCCAGCACCTGAGCAGGTGGAAGCCTTTTGGACTGAGTTGTATGGAGATCAACCAAACGTAAACGCCAACACTCCAGCTCTGCATGACTTCAAAGCATTTTGTCGGAAACACCGTCGACAGAATGCTGATGAAGAGAGCCCTGCAGTCAGTGTAAATGAAGTTCGTTTAGCTCTAGATGGCAGCAGAAATTGGGCTGCCCCGGGACCAGATGGCATTAATGTCTTCTGGTGGAAGAAGTTTACTTCTACCCACCTCCATTTGGCCCGTATATTTACATCCTACATCAGAGCTGACGAACCGATTCCAGACTGGCTCGTAGAAGGGCGAACCGTACTGATACCCAAAAAAGGTGACTTGTCTGACCCAAAAAATTACAGGCCTATCACCTGCCTGAATGCGGTTTATAAAATTTTTACAAAAATTTTGAACAACCGTATCTTGCAGGAGATAGGACCTATATGGCAACAGATATATGAACAGCGTGGCAACAAAAGAGGCCTGTCAGGTTGCAAAGAGAACCTGATAGTTGATCGATGTGTCATACAAGATGCGATCTACTATCAACGCAACCTGTCAATGGCCTGGATTGACTATCGCAAGGCATTTGACTCAACTCCTCATGAGTTGATTTTATACCTCCTCAAATGCCTGGGGGTCAATCCCGAAACGGTGGAATGCATTCGGCGTACAATGCAGCTCTGGCGAACGCGTTTCCATATAGGAAATGGAAACGCACTGCACGTAACCGGAGTTGTAGAGTACAAACGGGGGGTCTTCCAAGGCGATTCCTTGAGCCCTCTGCTGTTTTGCATCTCACTGCTGCCTATATCTGTTGCTCTCCGTAAAACCCATGGGTACTCTGTGGGGCCTCCGGGTGATCGAAAATACTCGATCACCCATCTGCTTTACATAGATGATCTAAAGCTATATAGTGCTAATGAAGATCATGTACAGGCAGCCCTGAACATCGTAGCAGAGTACACACGAGATGTCGGAATGTCTTTTGGGTTGGACAAGTGTGCGGTCATACATCTGGCGAGGGGTAAGTGCTCTGATACGGGTGATGATGTCGAGTTAGTAGATGGGAGCATCTTAAGACAATTAGGCGCCGGAGAGTTGTATAGATACCTAGGAATGGAAGAGCACCGCATGCATGCGGTCTCTGAAGTCCGAGCAACTTTCCGTAGTGAGTATGTTAGGAGACTCCGGAAAATTTGGTCCTCCGAACTTTCCGGCAAAAATAAAGTCTCCGCCACTAACATGCTCGCTGTCCCAGTCTTACTATACTCTTTCGGTGTCCTGAAATGGGCCCGAAAGGATTTACGAGATCTCGACATCAAAACCCGTAAGGTTATCAATATGAATCGGAGCATGCACCCCAATTCATCAGTCGCCAGATTATACCTCTCCCGGTCCATCGGTGGGAGAGGTCTGCAGAGTTTGGAGCGACTGCATGATCGTTTGGTCCTGGGCTTAACATTCGAGGTTGTCAATTTCACTGCAGACGAGGATGACTTCCTTATGCAAATCGTACATAAACATGGAAATGCGCATAAGGGGTCGTTCTTGTATAAGGCAGCTATATATGCAGCAAGAACCCTTGGTCTTGGAGAGATAAACGCTCTTATGGAACTCCGAAAGGAAGAATTTAAGAGCGTCATCAGGAACGCCGAGGAAAAACAACTCCTAGGCGAACTGATGGACAAGTCCATGCACAGCGTGTACTTCAAACACGTGCGTGATCATGGCTTGTCCACCCAGCTGACCTTTTCCTTCTTAAAGTCAGCTGGCCTGATGTCCGAGACTGAAGGGTTCATATTTGCCTGCCAAGATGGTGTCATTAACACTCTAGAATACCGTAGCAAGGTGCTCCAGGTGCAGCTTCTGGACACGTCATGTAGGATGTGTAAACAACACCCGGAGACGCTCATACACCTTTTGTCGTTATGTCCTGTGCTGGCGAGAGGTGCATATATCCAGCGTCACAACGCTGCCCTGAGAGTACTGTACTACTATCTTCGTCATTACTACGGTATTGATATGACACCAGTGCTGCCTTATCTACCAGGAGATATTCCCCAGGTTGTTGAGAATGACAGTTGCAAAATTTACTGGAACATGCCATTTGCAACAACCCGGCGGATCGATCACAACAAACCCGATATTGTGCTCTTCGACAAGGCCACTCGTCACATTTATGTCATTGAGTTCTCGGCCCCGGCTGAACACAACATCTCAGCCAAAGAAGAGCACAAAAGAAAAATATATCAGGATCTCCTATTCGAAATTGGCAAACTTTACCCAGGTTACCGTGTCAAACTAGTCGTCCTAATCGTTGGCGTCCTTGGAGGGATAAAACAGTCTTTTGTATCCTCACTTGCCAAAGTTCCAGCTTGCACGTCAAAATCTGAGTTCTTGGCTGTCAGGATGCAGAAGGCTGTAATATTAGGTTCCCTCCGTCTACTTAGGGAAGTGACTTTGGCCTGCTGTGGCCGCTAACCGCCTTGTTGTGCGGAGTGGTCCAGCAGTAATGGATGGAGCTCAGGCTGGGCCCTCAGAGAGTCGGACTTCGGGGACAACCCCCCTGAGCATTTAATAACATAATAATAATAATAATAATAATAATAATTATAATAATAATAATAATTATAATTATAATTATAATTATAATAATTATAATAATAATAAATATCGTTGCTATTATATTTATCAATTTATTATTAACATTATAATTATTTTCATTTTTTAACTATCATTATTATTATTATTATTATTATTATTATTATTATTACTTCATTTATTCTGTAGTATGTGTACGACTTCTTACATGTGCCGCTCTACGAGAGTGAATTACGTATAAAATTTGAATTTCCCGGGATTTGTAGCACTTCGTATACATACGGTGCTGTTTGTGTACGGAGTCGTATTGTTTGTTTGCTTTACCTTAGTCACATCGTTAGTTTATTATATAGAATTATATACAATACTTTCTCGCAGAGAGCTCAAAGTAAATATACAAAGTAAATAAATAAAAGGATAACTGCAAGCAATCTACCTTAGTTCAATAACACGTGTGTGAGCACCTTTAAGATTGGAGTTTACTTTTCTACGGTACTAACTTAAATCTCGCGTTGGCTGCATTTTTTACCGCAAACTATCCCCTTGAAGCTACAGTTTATGTAGATATAATTCCAGTGCGCTTTTGCGGCCATGAATGTAAGCTGTGAATTACTTTTTTTAACCGTAGTTGCGTATCTATAGGAGGATTACTACACATTTTTATTTTATCTAGTCTGTGGCATGTCACTTTTTACATAAAAAAAAAGTCAGGATCGAAAAATGTGAGCGCGCTATAGTATGTGCTGATGAAATTTAATAATTTCAAGTAAATAAATTGTTATAAGTGAATATAAATTAATTAATACGGTAAAATAAATTATGAATTACTGTTATAATAAACAAATTAGTGAAAAAAAGTACCGTAGAATTAAATTAAATTTCGCAACCTCAAAAAACCGTTCTGCTTACAGTAAACACATTCGGTAGTCGGGCGCTCCGTTTGCAATGGGATTTTTGAACGGAACTTGGCGCCAGATTCTACCGAATCTGTAGATTCGTGAATATTATAAATTATTTTTCCTAATATATCTATATATATTACTACTATGTAATAAATAATATTTTCATATAATTTTAAAACTTTAAGATAGTGAGATCATGTAAAAACGTAAAATCAATATATAATGTATTATAATTAATCCAACATCTGTTGCAGAAGTTCTTCTTGCTCTTTTTCTTCTTTAGGCGTTATTTTCTCATATATGCTCGAATTAAAGTTAAGCATGTCATTACTTGGTTCAAATTGAGTACAGCAAATTTCATCTTCTTCTAAGCTAATTTTAATTCTTATTATCGATGATAAAAGTGGTAAATTCATACGATTTCTCAGTTCATCTTTCATTACGGTTACTCTAGAAAAAACCCGTTCAACAGTTGCATTACTTATAGGTAAACTATATGCCGTTAATGCTAGTTAATGAGTTGCTAGTTTTTTGAATATCAAATCATCTTCAGCATCTTTAATCTCGATGACTTTAGACCAAAGAAGTGAGCCTTGGGAAAAAATAGATTCGTCAAATATATTCTTGAAGTCAAAATTAATTAGTTTCCTCTACTGCATTTTGACTGTATTCAGATCTACATTTTGTTCCAGTGAATCTAGTGGTAACTTAGCAAAACTTTGGCGGTCTGTTTTTAGGCAAATTTTTGGAGAAAAATATTGAATTTTTTTCAAAGTTTTTGCGTTGCCAGATGTACGCACGTGGAGTTCCTTACAAGCTTTGATCAAAAAAGACTGACAAGGAATTTTTACAAAGATGATAGTGCTTTGCAAAATATTAGTTTTGCTCAACAGATCATCAATAAGTTTCGTAAATTTATATCCAAAATCTACTCGATTTAATGGTAAATAAATTGATTGAAAACTCAAATCAACGGACAAAGAGACGGATGTTGGAACAAAATTCTTCTTAATAGTGCCAATGTAAATTGTTCTTATTCTTGTAAAATAGCGAAATGATCAGCATGCTCTTTTTGGAATAATAAATTTATCGAATTGAACTTGGACAAAATCGGTGACAAAAAAGTGAAATACAGTAAGTTTGCTGGATCATTATACATTTCTTGGAATTCTTTAGCTGTATAACGATCTTGATGTTTTTCAGAGGCTGCAACATCAAAATGCAATTTCAAACTGTCCCATTGATCTAAAATTAGAGCTACAGCTTGACCTCTAGCTAACCATCTCGTTCCAGAAAGTTGCACCAGCTGTAAGGGGTCACCTTCGTCGTTTATTGTATTATAAACGTGTAAATATTTCTTTCTTCGTAAAGCCGATCTTTTGAACCATTTAAATATTTCACGTAGCATGTAATCGATATTTGAAGGAAGTTCTTCTGAAGCATGAAAACATACCAGATGGATGGAATGACAAATGCACTTGAACAGTATTAATTTTTCATTCTTCTCTTTCATTAATGTGAATAACGAATGTCTAATACCACATAAATTTGATCCGCCATCAGTTGCGATTGCGAAACCATTCGAGAGATTCAAATTTATTTTTATAAAGTATTTATTTAAAGCTTCATATAAATCATTTGCAGATGTTTCAACCACAGGAATTAATCCTAAATACTGCGATACGATGCGTTTTTTTCGTATGTTAAAATACCTGATACAAATGCATGAATGTTTTTGACAAGAAACATCTGCTGACACATCTAATATTAAAGAAAATAGCACATCGCCGATGTTTTTAATTTGTTGCTGAAATAGAGACGGCTCAATCACTCTTGTTAGTAAAGCAGTACATTTCGTTCTGTGGATATGTAAAGATTGATCGGGCTTTTTGTTGCTATCGAATGTTTGAAATTGTTTTTTTAATTATTTCAGCAAGGTGATTAATCACACTAATCGATGAATGACAAGCTGTATGAACAGCTCATTTCAACTTAGTTTTTGTTATTAAATTTTTATGATTTGTAGAAGTTACTTTTGAAAAAACTCTATTAATTGTAACATGAGCAGCCGTTGCAGTTGCGTTTTTTATGTGTTTCGCAGAATCTCGATGTCTAACTAAATCAGTTCTATGAGCTCTTAGTTCACTTTTGCATAGTTTGAAATAAGCTTTATTTGGATTATCGGCTTTACGTAGCTTCACCGTAAACCACACCGTCCATCTTACGGCAAGCATTTTTAAAAATATAAATTATGCGGTAATTATTACATGAAGCGTTCCACATTCACGTAACAGGATAGAGGTAGAAAAGAATTGAGAAAGGAATGTGGAGAGGATCATCTTAATGTGAGTTTATAGAATATGCGAGAAAAAATCATTAGATAGCTCGGATTGGGATTCGAACCCAGAACCTTCCGAAGACATGTCGGCTACTCTACCATTTGAGCTATCAGGTCTATACTAAATTTCCTTTCGCTTATTCTATATACTTTAAGACACACCGTCCATCTTACAGCAAGCATTTTTAAAAATATAAATAATGCTGTGAAGCGGGAAAGAATAGGAGTTACGATAATTATTACGTGAAGCGTTCCACATTCACGTAACAGGATATTGGTAGGATAGGATTGGGAAAGGAATGTAGAGAGGATCATCTTAATGTGAGTTTATAGAATATGCGAGAAAAAATTATTAGATAGCTTGGACTGGGATTCGAACCCAGAACCTTCCGAAGACATGTCGGCTACTCTACCATTTGAGCTATCCGGTATATACTTGTATTCATTATGAGTAAAAAATCATACTAATTTTAAAAAATTTCTTAGAGTAGGGAAATATAATTGTAATAAATAGAAAAAATGAATCTAACTTACAGTATGAGT
>NC_058163.1:15205766-15223672 GCF_020080835.1 Cotesia glomerata
GGGGAGTTTTGTCCACGGGAGCGTATTTTGTTTGGTTATTTTGCTTGGCTCCTACCCGCTGTACCTCATCAACTAAGAGATTAAGTGTCATCCAAGGACAGCGAGCGTTCTCCCATCCGCTCGGGGAGACGCGCCCGGTAGCATTATCTCTTCTGCCCCGAGTGTGTGTGTGTGTGTGTGTGTGTGTGTGTGGGTGTGTGTGTGTGTGTGTGTGTGTGTGTGTGTGTGTGTGTGTGTGTGTGTGTGTGTGTGTAGTAGTAGAAGTGATGATGTGTGTGTGTGTGTGTGTGTGTGTGTGTGTGGAGTCGTTAAAGAATTTCAATAGAAAATAGCAATATATGTATATTATCCGGATCAAAAAATTAATTTTAGAAAAAATGAAAATAAAAGAAAGCTAAATAAAATTTACAAATTAAAAAAATCTATGTAATTAAGTATTGATTAATTATAAGAACATAAAATCAAAATATTACACATACATATATGAGCAAATATAGGGCTTCCTCAATAGTTGGATCTTTTTTCAACACTACCTTTTGATAAATATTCTTCCACCAAAATTTAAATCTATGTATTAATTAAAAATTCAATAATTTATTTTTAACTTCCGCTACGAAAATCGAAGATTTTCAAAAATCGAGGAAGTTATTGTTTTCACCCCGTTTTGCAAAAACCGAGTTTTCATCAGATCTCGACGTTTGAAGGTCACAGGAAGCTTCCTGACTATCCCCGCGAGGTTGTCACGGCGTCTGTATGTGTGTGTGTGTGTGTGTGTGTGTGTGTGTGTGTGTGTTGTGTGTGTGTGTGTGTGTGTGTGTGTGTGTGAAAGTATGTGAACCGCTTATAACTTTGAACGACTTGACCGATTTCATCGCGGTTGGTGCCATTCGAAAGGGCTTGACCAAACTTAGATTTTGAAAACTATTTGGACCGATTTAGATCAATAGATTTTGAGAAATCTTCAAAAACTGAAAATAAAAATTTTTTCAAATGTGGTTTTGGAAAACTTTTAAACGGCTCTATGGTTCAATTCTAAAAACTAATCAGCTCTTAACCTCAAAAACCACGTCGATCGCCACCAGTCCGGGTCGAAAATCAGTTTGATTCCCTGTTCGAGGAGAGATATCGTGAACGAAAGAAAACCGAAAAAAGTAAGTTATTTCGGAATAACTCCAAAGATTCCATTAGCGCGATCAAATTCAAAAATTTGAGAATTCTTTGTGAGGCTTGAAAAACTGCGTCAAATGCTTTGCCAACCGCGTGAAAATCGGTTTTATTCATTCAAAAAGTTATTGCGGTTTAAAAATTCAAAAATAGTGTCACCAAATCCTATCAGACTTTTGAGCTCGAAGAGCTCAAAAAGCACTAGGAAACAATCTCTTTGAGCTTGGAGGCTCAAAATAACCCACAAATTGTATTTTTGAGCTCGAAGAGCTCAAAAACACTCGTGGTGCAATTTTAAGCGCCTAAGTATGGAATTAGCGGGAAGTTGCAGGGATGGCCTTCAGGGTCAACCGTTTTCCTAATTTTTTTCGATGTTAAGAGTTGATTAGTTTTTGGAATTGATCGGTAGAGCCGTTTGAAAGTAATTCGAGAAAAACCACATTTGGAAAAATTTTTTTCGCAGTTTTTTTAAGATTTCTCAAAATCTATTGGTCTGAATCAGTCCAGCTTGTATTCAAAATCTCAGTTTAGTCAAACCCTTTTGAATGGCACCAACCGCAAATAAATCGGTCAAGCCGTTCAAAAGTTATGAGAGGTTTACATACATTCACACACACACACACACACACACACACACACACACACACACACACACACACACACACACACACACACACACACACACACACACACACACACACACACACACACACACACACACACACACACACACACACACACACACACACACACACACACACACACACACACACACACACATACATACAGACGTACAGACACCATCGCGGGAATAGTCAGGGAAGCTTTCTAGGACCTCAAAACTTCGAGATCTGATGAAAACTTGATTTTCGAAAAACGGGGTGAAAACAATAATTTCCCGGTTTTTGAAAATTTTCAATTTTCTTAGCGGGAAGTTAAAAATTATTCTTTTTATTTTCTAATTCAGCTTAGTTCACATATTTTCACTGCAAAAAAATTTGAAATATGTAAAAATCGCAGGTAATTGTCTAGTTTTACGTTTTTAAAAGTAAACTACAGTTGTCGAAGAGTGGGGATAACTAATGTACGGAATGGTTGTGTTCTTATAAACGTGGAAACTTATGTGGTGAAAAAAGTAATACACAGTGCGCATATTTTTGAAATTTTAATTTTGAAATACGTGAAAAAATCGGGATTTCAAGTGCAAATAATAATCTAAATTGCATCTTGCCATATAAACAAACGCAAACTTATTTTGCAGAGCATATATAAAGTTGAGGTTATGGTCGCTGACAACGACAAAAATAATAATAACAACATCGGCCTCACGCCACCAACCGAATCACTTCCTAACCAACAGTTGCTGAATAAACATGTGAGTCGCGAACAAATCCCAAAAGGTAAACTTGGCCGACTCTCGAACGCTGAAAGACTAGCAAAAAGTAGATCCAGCTCTGCCGGCTCTATAAAAGACTACCTAAATAAAAGGAAGAGAGATTTGGAAGAAAGTTTGATCCAGGAGCTCAATGACTCGTTCTCCTCACACCTCACAGTAAAGAAAAAAATATCAATTGCTTCACACTCCAGCCCAACAGGAGTCTCGGACCCAACTACTAAAATACTCCTGCCTTTTGAACCTGACATCAGCCCCATAATAGAAAAAAGTATGACGGAATCTGAGACAGTCACTTTGCAAACACTCCTACGGGAAATCCAAAAATCAAGGGAAGAAATCAGCACCCAAATAATGGAGTTCAAGAGTGAGCAGGCAACTCAACTACAAACTGTCAACAACGAGATCGCAAAATTACGAGAGGAAAACAGCACGAAATTCAAAAGCCTTGAGGAGGAGTTACAAAAATTAAAAACCTGCACCGAAAAACTAGAAAGTAAAAATAGAACGCCATCTGTACAGCCATCTGCTGAGATCCAAGACAAACTGAATTACGTTGTTAAGAGTCTGAAAAAACTTGAGCAAGAGGACAAAAGAGCAATAAGCAAAAATATTATAATCAAGGGACTCACTAGTGCACAAGATGCAACTCAAGCGGCTAAGATCACAGCGAAGTTCCTGACGGAAAAGTTTGAGATCGAAAACGTTATAACAAACGTAGAGACCCTAGGAAAAAATCGCAACATCTACAGAGTAACACTTAAGAACACCGAAGTCAAGTCCAAGATTATATCAACAAAGAAAACAGCCTTAAAAGATACTCACATTTATATTGACAATGAGCTCACTAACCAAGAACAATTCATCGCAAGCAAACTCAGAAATTTCGCGAGAAATCACCCGGAAAACCACGCAAGGGCAATCGGGCAAAAAATAATAATCGATAACACATGGTACACATGGGATATGAACAAAGATAATATAACTCCCATAGTATACAAAACTAAACCGGGCACTGGAACACCTCGAATCACGATAAACAACGCGTCAAAAAAGGGGAAACACCAGTAAGAATTGCTTACTGGAACTGCAGGGGGCTAGCTAATTTAAACACAACAGACGACCTGCTAGGCTATGACATAATATGTTTAGCTGAAACCTGGGCGACCACTACGCTACATTTGGGAGCAACCTGGATAAACTACAACACGAACTGGATTCCAGCCACAAGAACAAATCAACTTGGACAAGCCAGCGGGGGCCTTCTTCTCCTCTCGCGTAAGTCAATTCAATTAAATATTATAATCCAAAGTAAAAACTGGCTGATAGCACTAATAATTCTTCCAAATTGCAAGGTTCTTTGCGGTTTTGTCTACTTTCGCCCAACTGATGCGCTGCACGACGACCTAGTCAACCTCCAATCACATCTAGAATTAATCAAACCAGACTTCAACGCTCTACCATGCTATTTGTTAGGAGATTTTAACGCAAGGGAATCCACCAAGCCTCCCGGAAGAACTGTGCTCCAACTACAACGTAAAAGCATCAAGATTATCCTTAGACATAATAAACCAGCGTGGCGTTACACTAAATTCTTTCACAGAGGACCTAGGCTTAATCATAATTAATGGTAGAACAAATGATGATCACCCCGCAAAATATACATTTCATGATAACGGAATTAGTACCATCGATCTGGCCTGGTCAAACTGTGAAGGGATGTACCTCATAGATGATTTCACCATACATTCTACAGTAAGTGGATCTGACCACTTTCCAACTGTCCTATCTCTAAAAGTGATGCAGACAAATAACGGTAGCCAAGATAAACATAACTCAATCAAATGGAAAGGAGAGAAAAAACTGGACTTCCAACAAGCTATGAAATGGTCAAGTCTCGTCCAAATAAATCCTACAGACACGTCCACGGTACTTTTAAACAAACTCACAGAAGCAACAAAAAACACTGCACTAAAATTAAAAATGATTAAAGGAAGAAGACCCGCTTTCGTGAAAAAATGGTTCGACAAAGAATGCAAAGAACTGAAAAAGATGGCCACTCATGAACTACGCGCATATAAAAGATCCAATTTTACAGAGAAACACAAGTCCGCCTACCTAGAGGCTAGAAAAAAATACCTAAAAACCTGCAACGACAAAAAGAAAAACTACCAGCTGGAAATCCTAAAGAACATAAATAACGCCCGCAATAGCACAGACTTCTGGAAGGCAATTAAAGCCTACCATGCCAAAACAACAACTCCAACTTCATTGATAAATTTACAGAAATGGCAAGAATATTACGCTGAACTCCGCTCCTTCCTCAACAAAATCTAACCAGCTACGTAGGTATTACTCATCCTATGCTGGACACCGACATAACTCTCAAGGAACTGAATAAAGCCCTAAAAACTAGTGCAAGAAATAAAGCGGCTGGCGTTGACGAAATAACCAACGAGTTTTATCAAGCTCTACCCCAAAATTGGAAGCTGCTGCTATTAACATTATTTAACTAGGTACTTAGTAACGAAGAAATCCCAGTTGGCTGGGAAACGTCAATCCTTACGATGCTTCATAAAAAAGGAGATTACACAGATCCAGCAAACTACAGGGTAATTGCCCTCGTAAATCACGTGGTCAAAATCTTCACCAAGATCATTAACAGCAGATTATACAACTGAGCGGTAGAATGCAGAATCATACCGGAATCTCAAGCAGGCTTTCAAGCTCACAAAGGTTGCTTAGATCACATTTTTGTCTTACAAGAACTTATCTGGACCCGTCTTCGGGCAAGTAAAAATATGTTCATAATCTTCGTAGATTCCAGAAGAGCGTTTGATACAATAGTACACAAGGTCCTATGGCATAAACTACACAGACTGGGAGTAAGTGCAAAGATAATCAGACTACTAAAAAACTTGTATGATAACGCAGCGATAAAAATTAGAACGCCTGAAGGTACAACTAACAAAATACAAATTACAGAGGGCATTCTCCAAGGCAAAATATTAAGCCCACTCTTGTTCATTCTTTTCTGTTCTGATCTGGAAGAATATTTGAGATAAAATGGAACCTACAGCATCAGCGTTATTTCAGTCACCAACATACTGCTTCTCATGGACGGATGACTTAGCTATAACTCTGCATAGCAAAGCAGCCATTGCAAAGACACTTAAAATACTATATCAATACTGTGATGCAAACCAGCTGACAGTAAACGAAGAGAAAACAAAAATCTTATACTGCAGGAACAAAGGGAGAAAACCTAAGAATTTAAAATTTTTCTACAACAACAAAGAAATAGAAATTGTGAACAGTTTTACTTATTTGGGAGTAACGTTTTCCTCATCAGAACTTGGACGACTGGCCATGGAGGACAGAATGGCCAAAACAAAACTGGCATCCAGCGCGGTAATCTCACTTATATACAGAACGAAGATGAACAGCAAGACAAGCATTGACACACTATTCGACAGCATGGTATCAGCAGTTCTTCTTTACGCTGCGCCAATATGGGCACTGCGCTACACAAATGAACTTGAAAGCATACAGGTGAGCCACTACAAAAGGCTCTTCTACTTAAGCAAGACAACAGCAAATGTAGTGGTACAAGCAGAACTCAGCAGAACACCTCTAGCTGTCAGGATCTGGGTAGACACTTAAAGATGGATAGTGAAAATAATTAAGATGAACACCGACAGACTTTCTTTCATCTGCTTTAACAAATCTGTACAGCTATACCTGAAAGGCGAAACCAATATCAAATACAACTGGATCGCACAAATAGCAAATTTCATCAGACAAGTCAATCCGTCTTACCTGACGCTCCTGCACAACTTGGACAGCAAAATCTGGGAGAAAGCAGAAATCAGAATCATAGACACGTACAAGAAGCAACTTCACGAATCTATAAACTCAAGAGCTATGAACTCTCATTATCTACAAGCGCCCATCCGCAATAGAGAGCTTAATAATTACTACCTCAAATGTAATATTCCTTTGAGCATGGAAAAACTTATTGCTCAAATAATATGCGCCAGCAACTTTGGTGTCGTCATCTACGCAAACAATATGTCCAGCAAGTTCGATCCGACAAAAAACTGCCCGAGCTCCAGCGTAGCCTGCGCCGATACGTTGGTACACTTCTTCTGCTCATGCCCAAAATTTAAGGAAATAAGAAAGCACCTGAATTTTATTAAATCATATGATGAGCTGACCCTATCTGATGTTGCTTTACCTTGCAGACCAAGTCAAAAAAAAGCAATTCACAGCTTCACAAACACCGCTCTCAAGATTCGCCTACTGGAACCATCTCAAATCGACGTCAATTTATAATATTTCTGCTCACTTTTCTGGCTTTCCTCTTCCAAATTTATGATTTCTTGATTCATTGTAATTTAATTTAACTGTTCCACTAATCCTTTTAGCTATCTTACTGGTGCCCAAACCCTAATTCTTCTTTGTAACAAAGATGTACTTATCTTTATATACAATAAATAAATACATACATACATACAAACTACAGTTGTCGCAATTTAAATGTTAACCCTTCGTAGGTCGCATAATGAGTACGGCACCGCCTTTTTTGCATTTTTTTTCTCGAAATTGAGTTCATTGATAATTTTGAAAAAAATTAAGTGCATTCTTTTAACCTTTCTAAAAATTGTGACGTTATTAAAAAGCATAAAAATATTTAAGAAGTAATTTAAAAAATAAAATTTCGGAACTGGGCGGTGCCATGCCGCCTGGTGCGATTGAGCTTTCGGAAGATTTTCTAACTGCGCTGTTGCTAAATGTCATTACCGCCACTATTTCAATCTGTTATATCGCATGTGAGGTACAAAAATAAAGTAATGTTCGAGGTTAGTTTTTACTGTTTACATTATAACTTGTGATTTGTTCAAAATAATGTAATAATTACACTCATATTAAATATTATTCATATAAAAATAGTAATAATAATACAATTGGTAAATAAATTATTCCATTATACACCATACTAAAATTAACAGATGTCTGGCTTTATATATTACTAATTATTTAGATAAAGAAAAAACAAAAAAATTTCAGGTGAACGAATTAAAAAAAAACAATGGATGCTAATTTTTCAAATTATTTTTTTTGATTGAATTTAATTATGATTATGATAATTAATTTAGCGGATATTTGATAATTTTAGGAATTTTTGTAATAAATAAATTATGACAAAAAATAATTATAAAAAAAATTAACATTCTGAAGTTTTAAAAAATTAAAGATGCAATTTTTTAAAAATAATTTTTTTGAAGAAATTTGTTTGTTAAAAAAAATTGAATAATTGTCAAGTGACAGCTAAATTTAATGTTCTATTATAATTTTACAATCTGGTCTTCGATGTTAAATTTAATAATGTCATAGCCGATAAAAATAAAAAAAAAATTTGGTATTTAATTAAATTTATGATAAAATATAAAAGTAAAATTATATTTGATCATAAAACATTAAAAAAAAAATACTTTGTCTCTCGAGAAAATAGTATTAGTTTACATTTGGCAACAGCGCATCCGTTTTAACACGGCGGCGGAGCGCTCACCGTGCGATCGACTTAGTTCGGAAAAGACATGCTACCTACGATGGGTTAACTTGAATTTTGCTCTGATAGAAAATCGTCAATAAAATTCATCTACTTGGTCTATCAATTTTTGGTGAGTTGTTTCGTTATCTATGAATAAAAATAAACGAATAAAAGAAAAATTTTGCAAAATATGAATTTTTGGATATTTTTTAAAGTTTTTTTTAATCTAACAATTGAGGTTTTTTATATTTTCAACTTCCCGCTAAGAAAATTGAAAATTTCCAAAAATTCGGGAAGTTATTGTTTTTACCCCGTTTTTCGGAAATCGAGTATTCATCAGATCTGGACGTTTTGAGGTCCTAGGAAGCTTCCCTGACTATTCCCGCGATGGTATCTGTTTTTTTTTTTTTTTTTTTTTTTTATAGAGGAGGTAAAATACGTTTACGTATGCCAGAACTTGGTGTTGCTGCCAGGACTAGATGTTGGTGCCTGGGTATGTCGAACTCAGAAGACAATATTATTTTGCAACAATACCGACTAAACATCCTCCTCTCTCGTTTCCCTATAGATGTTACAGGGAAGACTGGATCAGGACCGCGTTAGCATTACTTCAATCCAGTCCATGTTGTGCCTCACGACACCTACTTCTTGTTATTACTGGTTTCTAATTCCTTTCTGCGATTTTTTCTTTCAAGAGACGCTGCACGTAGGCTACTACAGCTGTCTAGTTTTCTTCTTTTTAGATCATGCAGGTTACCAAGCTCTCAGGGGAGAGCGCGGTGCCCATTGTTTCTTCGGTGCAGATTCTATCGTCCTTCCATCGATCACACTAAAAAAACGTGTGCTCAGCGTTGTCAATTTTGTCTGGACAGTATTTGCACGTTGGTGTGCTGTGCAAACCCATCTTGAATAGATAGGCATTGAACTGCCCATGTCCCGTCAGTAGCTGGGTCAGAAAGAAGTCCGTGTCCCCGTGCTTCCGAGAAAGCCAGACGTTGATGTTTAGGATCAGTCGCGCTGTCCATCTGCCTGTCTCTCCCGACGTCCATCGGTCCTGCCACTCTTGCTGCTTTTCCGTTTTTATCCTCGTTCTTGCCTCCTTCCTGTTTTCGCCACCGATTTTAGCGTCGTAGAGTCTTGCTCTCTCGAACGCTAATAGGTCGATGGGCGCAGCTCCCGCAATGACCAATACAGCCGCTTCGGAAACCGTGCGGCAGGCGCAGGCAACTCTGAGAGCGCCTCGCCGCTGCACTGCTGCCATTTTCCGCCGATAGGTTTTCTGCTTTAATATATCTGCCCATATTTCCGCTCCATAAAGCAGTACCAAATGGACTGCTTCCAGAAGGACTCTCCTCTTTTTGGTTCTTGGTCCCATAGTATTCGTCATAATTCTTGCTAGGCTAGACACCGTCTTGCTGGCTTTCTGGCATGCACTATCGAGGTGTTCGCGGAAAGTTAGTTTCTCGTCTATCATTACCCCTAGATAGCGCAGGGCCCTTGTTGACGTTAGCGTTATTCCTCCCATGTCCACAGCATATGGTTTTGGGAACCATTTTTGGCGAGTCAGAACGACCATCTCGGTTTTGTGTTTTGCGAGTTTCAGGTAGTGTTTATCGAGCCAAATCTCGACAGCATCAATGGTTTCTCGAACGAGTAGTTCGGCCTCCTCTACGCTGTCTACTATTATCGTGACCGCGACGTCGTCTGCAAAGCCCATTAGCTCCACTTGCTTTGGCAACGGGATTTCCAGAAGCTCGTCGTAGTCCGCGTTCCATAGATCGGGCCCTATTATTGAGCCTTGCGGCACGCCAGCCGTTCTGGCGTATTCTTGTGGATCTTTCGTGGTTTCTGCTATCAGCTTTCTCTCGTCAAGGTAGTTGTCGACTAGTGCCAGATTCTCCGGCTCCACGTCAAATCTGTGCTCCAGGGCGTCCAAAATATCTCTCTAATTTGCGCTGTTAAAGGCATTTCTAATGTCTAGCGTGAGGACAAGACACACCTTGCGGGCTTTGAGGCTACCAGTCCATGCTTCTCTCGCTGTCGCTACGACTTTCTGGATCGCGCCGACTGTTGAACGTCCTTTCCGGAAGCCGTGTTGGTTTGCGGCAAAACCTCCAGCACGGTCTATATCGTTGCGAAGTCTCCCTTGTATGAGCTTCTTGAGCACATTTCCAGCAATGTCCAGCATACAGAGTGGTCTAAACGACGAAGGTGTTATGGGGGTTCCCTTACCTTTATCTAAGAGAACCAATCTCTGCCATTTCGAGACCACGGAAAACGTGCCAGTTGTCAAGCATGCGTTGTTGGTGTTCAGGAGTATGTCTGGGTATTCCAGGGCTACAGTTTTAATCACCGATGCCGGGATGCCATCAGGTCGAGGTGCCTTTCCTGTTTTCAGTGACTTGACCACGTCTTGTAATTCCTTAGTTGTGAAGGGTGTTACTTCGCTGTTCTTAGTGTAGTGTTTCTTCTTCCGCGGTGGGTGTTTGGGGAAAAGCTCCGTTACAATGCTCTCCATCAAGGCAGGAAACTTCGGCGCCTCTGGTGAAGCCTTTCCAAGTCGTTTGGCGACAATTTGATAGGCTTTACCCCAGAGGTCATTGTCGAGATCGTTGCAGATCTCTTTCCACAGTTTCGCTTTACTTGCTTTAGCATCGGTTTAGCGTCTTTTTGGCCTGCTTGTACTCTTTTGAATACAAGTTCTGGCTTGGGGAGCGTTTCGTAGCTCTCGTTGCTAGCCGACGTAGTCCGTGGCATTTTTTCCGGAGTTCTGCTGTCTGTTGACCACCAGAACGCCGGCCTAGGGAAACTCTGATTTTTCAGCCGCGGCATAGAGGCGTCACATGCGGCAGCAATTTCCTTCATCGTATTTAGCACTGCCTTTTCCGTCTCGCTGCAGGTATCTGGAGTCGGGTTGTTCTGAAGGATAGACCAGCTTCGTGCAAGTGAAGCTTGCAATGCCTCTAGATCACGTTTCTTGGCATTCCACTTCCACTTAGAAAGGTCTCGTTGTGGAACCGAAGCAGATGCCAATCCAACGTTGAATGTCACGAACTGGTGATCACTGCCACTGTATTCTTCGGATACACTCCAGTCTTAGATCATGTTGGCAGTCCTTGGAGTTGCCAACGAGATATCGAGGATGGATTCTTGGTACCCTGGTCTTCTAAAGGTCGTGTTGCTCCCGGTGTTCAGCACTATAAGGTCGAGTCTAGCCGCGACGTCAGTGACCTCGTTACCTCTAGTATTGGAGAAAACAGCGCCCCACTCAGCCGATTTAGCGTTGAAGTCTCCAGCTACGATGACTTCGTCGTCGAATTTAGTGACCGCATTTTCTATATTCGCCAGTTTTTGTCGGAACACACTAATCCCTTCGTTTGGTGAGAGATAGACGCTCATGAAGTAGGTTGTGGGGGTTTGAATCCAGACAAAACCTGCTCCACTTCCACTGTTGTTGACGGTAACGTTCTTTGTGTTCACAATCCAAATTGCTGCCATGCCAGTTTCGTCTGCGAACCATGTTTTACCTTCGATGTTAAGATATTGCTCGCAGATAAAGCAGATCGCCACCAAGCCGGTCATAATCGGTTGATTCGTTCGTGAGTTATCGTTGACGAAAGGAATCGAAAAAAAGTGTTTTTTTTCGAATTACACCGAAATTTCCGGTCTGATCAATTTGTGTTTGAAAATATATCATAAAATTTGAAAAACTACGTCGAATGCCGCCAACCACGTGAAAATCGGTACATTCATTTAAAAGTTATTACGGTTTGAAAATTCAAAAAATAGTGTTTTATTATACTCATATCAGACTTTTGAGCTCGGAGAGCTCAAAACTACACGGAAATTATATTTTTGAGCTCGAAGAGCTCAAAGAGATAAAAAGTGCAATTTCGAGCGCTTAATTATGAAAGTAGCGGAAAGTTTCAGGGATGGCCTTCAGGGTCAACCGTTTTCCTGATTTTTTTTTATTCTAAAATTGAAATTTTTCGCAATTGTTTTCAATCCAACAATTAGAATTTTTTAAAAAATAGAAAAAAAAATTTCTCATTTTAGATTTACTCTAATAAAAAAAAAAAATTTTTACCAGTTGTAACGTTCTAGCGAATTTCGAAATTTATTTGACGGTTCTTAGAAATTATTTTTATTAAATAAAACCTCGATCCTTCCGTTGCAAGAATTATTTAACGGAGTGACGAGGAGATAAAGAAATTCTGCGAACGCCATCGCGACTCGAATTCAAAACTCATGACGCTGCATGAGATTCGGGCCTCAATGGTGTTCACTAGGTTAACCTGAGATGCGGCGTTGCGACATTTAATTATTAAAATCTATTGTACTGGATGCAAATCCAGAGGAGTCTGCCCTGAGCAATCAGGCGACAATCATCTTGGGGCTCCGGACGTATGTCCGGTGCGATTTGGCCCAAATTATATAATTAATTAAACAATTTACTCTAATTTTATATAATCGTGTGTATTATTTTAGATATAATACCCTTAATAATTATTCTAAAAATTTATAGAGTATCTAAGAGCAGGGTGCGCCTGGAATCTATAGATCTCCTATAGACACCTGCCTGGTAAATTATAAAAATATGAGCTGGAAAATCCAGAACGTAACACCAGTAGAGAAAAAAATTTTTCAAAAATATTAATTTTAAGATATTTTGCTAAAACGTTTTTTTAACCCGAAATTTGAAATTTTTCATAATTTGTTTTTAGTTAAAAATTGACATGTTTCATAATTTTTCTTGTCGAAAAATTAACATATTTGAAAAATTTATCTATTTTAGATTTATTCTAAAAAAAAAATATCTATTAAGTAGAAAATAATCTAATCATGTTGATTTTTCACTCTGAGCTATAGTGACCGTGCAAATAAACAATTACCAAATCTTACAATTGAAAATATAAATATAAAATATAAGTATAAAAATTGTATTGCTTATTGATGGCCTTAAGGGAGCTTCGGCTCTAAGGACAAATAAATATATATCTATCTATCTATCTATATGTTATGTCGCGGCTTACAACGACCGTTTTTTTTTAAGGCAGTTTCTTTTTTTTTAAATACATTTTTTTTTTATTTTATTTTATGATTTCTTCGAATTTTATTTCAAAGCATAAAATTCGAGAAACATTTTACAAGAAAAACATTGTCTCGTCCGGTCTCTCTAAAAAATTTTCCGACATTAGGATGTACTGAATGCTTTAAAAAGATTAAAATCCTAAGTACACCAATAAATGGGAGTTTTATTGTCCTTAGTTTTAATGACATCGCTGAAAAAGTCTGGAAAAGTTTTTAGATTGGTTTAAATAAGATAAACTTAGAAAGAAAAAAAAACCCTAAGTAAAATATAAAGTTCAAAAATAAAAAAAAAAAGATTAGATAATAAATAATCTTAGAAATAAATAACAAATAACAATATTTCGAATAATAGTAAATAAAATAATAATAAATTAGAAATAATTTAAATAATTCTTTAAAGAAATAGTGATTAATATAATAATGAATTAGAAATAATTTAAATAATTCTTTAAAGAAATAATAAATAAAATAATAATTAATTAGAAATAATTTAAATAATTGTTAAAGAAATAATTTATTGAATAAATCAATTAATTAATAAATAAATTAGTAATAATTATTAATAAAATAAAAGTTTTAGTTAAATAAGGAACTATGTATTTGTGTGCATAATAGTTTAAATTTAAAATTTATAAACAATCATTTCGACAATATTATCTTTTCATATTTGCTGAGTCTCCGTCTAGAAGCTTCGGCTTGGACCAAAAATAAATAAATTAATAATTTACGTTCCAAAATTGGGACGTAACAATTTTAGAGATTCTGAAAGGAAATTTTGAACTTTGAATATACAGTTTAATAATTTATAAATAATTGATGAAAATTTCTTGAATTCTTGTGAAATTAAATAAAAAAATAGTAATTTTGTAGATTCAGAAAAGAAATTTTGAACTTTGAATATACACTTTAATAATTTTAAATAATTACTGAAAATTCTTGAATTCTTGTGAAATTGAATAAAAAATAATAATTTTTGGATTCTGAAGACAATTTTGAATTTTTAAAGGAAATAAATTAAAACAGTGAATGTGCGTCATGCATATTCGATATTGAAAATAATAACTCTTGAATTTTTGTGACAAATTTACAGAATTTTACCTGATACTACTGCATGTGTATTAAATGTATTTTTAGATTATGGTATTAAACTGCTCTGGTTCCCTCCAATATTCCAGCCGGATGCGCGAAAAAGCTGCTCTGGTTTTCCCTAAATGCCCAAGAAACGTGGCAATAAAGCAGGTTGTCGAATAAGATACTGGAGGAAAAGAAACGCGATAAAAATAATTGGCAACCGTAAAATTAAAGAAGCAGTAGTTTTAATAATTTGGGAATACCTCAGTGAGGGTAACAGGCCGATACAGAGAATTAATCGGGTGCGTTTACCAAATCCTGAACCCCCGGGACTATCTTTAGGAGTAGCTAAAGCCGGTTGGGTCCCTCTTATCGACCTAGAATAAAGTTAAAATTTGAATTTTAATAGGTAAATATCTGATGAAGAGAATCAGAACCACTATTCTCTAAGAAAACAAGGAGACGAGCCGTTTTTGAAATCTATCGGTCCGAAACGGTTCAAATTTCAGGAAATCTGAAGTTAAAGAAACTCTTTGGAACGCCGTTTGGTAAGTTTCGATCAGATTAGTCGTTCAAAAGTTATAAGCGGTTCACATCCTACAGGCACACACATATAGACATACTGGCAATATCGCAGGGGTAGTCTGGGAAACCAATAACTTCCTAATTTTCGGAAATCTTCGATTTTCTGAGCGGGAAGTTAAGAATTCAATCACTGTAGACTTAAAATCGTTGGGCTCAAAGCATACAATACATAGTATGCTTCTGTTACTGTCTCTATTCTATACAAACTATCGAATGCATAGTTCGGGGACTACTCTAATCAAATTAGATCAAGTTCATTAGATCTGAGCAGATCTACATTTTGGCAAGATCTGTCCAGATTAAATTTGATCTGATTAGATCAAATTTGATTTCTTCAGATCTGTTTCGATTGAAACAGATAAAATAAAATAAAATGATATAAAATAAAATATAAATGATAGCAAAATTTATTTTATTTCTAGCAAATTAGAAATTATGTACTTTATATCAATTTACCATCATTTAAAGTCAAATTATCGTTGAAAACAAATTTCGATCATGGGAATTCAAACCCAGGTCCTCCTGCATGTCAGTCCCAGAGCGTATCATTCACCTACTAGAAGTACCTGACTGAGTTACTCTTCCGATAATAGTGTAGGTGCTGTATTATCGTTTAGTAAAATTTTGAGGTGGGTACACAAAATATGATTACTTTAGGTATTTTGACCCGTTGAAACCGAATATCGCAGTCGTTTTTGCGAAATCCCGGGCCATCTATTGTTTATAGCCATTTGTTTAAACAATTATTTGAGAAATAATTTATTTTGAGATCGGATATTTTTTTTTCGAAAATTTAGGCAATTTAAAAATGAAAATAACTCTTATAATATTTGCTGTAAGTTGATAGTTTCTGAGCTATAAATTTTTGAAAATTGAAAATTCTTGATCTTCAACAATTTTGATGATTAATCACGAATAATTAAATTCCTTAACACCAGGTTTTATGCACGTGATTATAAAGAAGAATACTCAAAGTTTCTTTTGAAACAATAACATCCGGTTATAATTTGTATTAAATAAAAAAAATCGTAATCAAAATTAGTGCATTTGTAAGAGCTATTTGGACTCTGTTATGCAATAGTATGTTAAGTACATAGAATTTCCATAGCACTTAACACATGAATGCATAACAGTGACCATTTATTAGAAAATAAATTATACACAGTCGTACCTAAGTAGATCTGCTCTGATCAGAGCAGATCTAATTATATCTATCTATATTACCTTTATGATGACTAGGGCCAGGAATCTGGTATTTTTATTAAAAAGAGACAAACGATAAATAATCTGATTGGTTGAAATAAAATCGATTTTTTTTTGTATTCTGATCTCGACTGAAGCTATGAGCAAAATAAAATTAAAATCAGATGATTAATCCAAAAAAAAAAAGTTAATGGATGAAAAAGTCAGGTTAACCTAAAAATTTACCGCTTTTTGATCTTAAAACCTGGCGGTGGTATAACCTAAACGCCTAAACGTGGAAAAATAAAGAAGTTTTGGTAAAAAAAATCGGATGTGAATTTTTGCAGATAATAGTTTCTTAAGGTTTAAGGTTCAGGGGTGGCGACCGAGAAGCATGTTCCGTGTTGGTAAAATGACCTGAGGTAAAAATAAGTGGTAGTATGGTCTGTAAAGGCAAAGTGTGAGCTCAGTTTTCTAACTTGGCAATATTGACTGTCATGTCCTGGACTAAAAAAATACAATTGACAAGTAGGCGGCTCAAACACTATGCTAGTGGCTTGAATGGAATGTATCCTACGCTAGTAACACATCGATGGGGTTGTTTTCAGTTCCAGAGTTTTTATTTCTAGATTCCTTGCTTTGGTCCATCGAATGATTAACTCTTGACTATAAATAGAAAAGAAAATTTTCTCAACCTAAAAGTACCGGGATACTTTCTTCTCAGATTTATCACAAAAAGAAAAACAAACTAAAAATTGATGTTACTAAAAAATGAGGTTCTGTATTGCCATTTTTTCTGTTTACCTGGTAGGGTTTAACTAACAGCTAGTGATTATAGGATTCAATATTCTCTACATAAAGTATTGATTGATTTTCCTGCCTAGTCAAGTCCAAAAAAAGTCACAAAATAATTTCGGTCAAAAATTTGAAATTTACTCAAAAATTAAGTTTTCCATTGTGATTTTTTTCTGCTGACCTATATGAGCTTAACTCTCAGCTGGCGATGATAGGAAAAATTATTCTCTACAAAAAAGTATAGAAGTATTTTATGTCTAATCATGCCCAAAAAAAAATTACAAAATTACATTGGTCAAAAAAATTAAAATTTACAAAAAACACAATTTTAATTTTTTTACACTTTTTCTATTAGGCTCAACTTTTTGCTGGTAAATATGGAAAAACTTATTTATATATAAGAAAATGTAGAAGTATTTTTTGTTCAGACAAGTCCAAGAAAGCTACAAAATAATTTCGGTCAAAAATCTGAAATTTACGAAAAAATTAGGTTTCCCATTGTGATTTTTTTCTACTGACCTATTTAAGTTTAACTCTTAGGTGTTAATTATAGAGTAATATATTCTTTACAAAAAGTATCAAACGTTTTTTTTCCTAATATACGTGACTGAATAAAGTAGTCAGTACTTGTCTCGGATAGCTTAACTGGTAGAGCCCTTGGCGCGTAACCGAGAGATCTGGGTTCGATTCCCAGTCTGGGCTGTCTGATTATTTTTTCAATTACGAAAAATTCCCACTGAGTAGGTCCCCCCCCCCTTTTCCCTTATCCATTCTTTCCCAACTCCCTTAAAAATTTGCTTTAATATGGCTCTTTACCGTAAGATGGACGGTGGCGTTGTTTGCTCGGTGGGTCTTATATACGTAACTGAATAAAGTAGTCAGTACTTGTCTCGGATAGCTTAACTGGTAGAGCCTTTGGCGCGTAACCGAGAGATCTGGGTTCGATTCCCAGTCTGGGCTGTCTAATTATTTTTTCAATTACGAAAAATTCCCACTGAGTAGGTCCCCCCCCTTTTCCCCTATCCAATCTTTCCCAACTCCCTTAAAAATTTGCTTTAATATGGCAAAAAA
>NC_058163.1:15223772-15354429 GCF_020080835.1 Cotesia glomerata
ATAGAAAGTGAGGTTCTAAATTATCATCCCATTTGGTTGACTGACTAAAGCTTGACTCTTAGCTAGCGATTATAGAAAAAAATATTTTTTACAAAGAAGTGTAAATGTATTTCATGTCTAGTCATGCCCAAAAAAAAATTACAAAATGATCTTGGTCAAATAAATTGAGATTTACAAGAAATACAATGTTAATTTATTTAAACTTTTTCGTCAGGCTCAACTTTTTGCTGGTAAATATGGAAAAAGATTTTCAAGTTTAGATTTTTCCTATAAGAGAAATCTAAAAGTTTTTTTTTGCTCAGACAAGCCTAAAAAAAGTTACAAATTGATTTCGGACAAAAAACTTGAAATTTACTAAAAAATTAAGTTTTCCATTGTGATTTTTTTCTGCTGACCTATTTAAGCTTAACTCTCAGTTAGTAATTATAGGACAAAGTAATCTTTACAGAAAAGTAGACAAGTTTTTTTACTTAGACAAGCCCAAAAAATGTTACAAAATGATGTCAATCCAAAACTTGAAATTTACTAAAAAATGAGGTTTTTCGTTGTCATTTTTTTCTGCTGTCCTTTATAAGCTTAACTTTTAGCTGGTGATTAAAGGAAAAAATATTCTCTTCAAGAAAGTATAGAAGTATGTTGTGTCTCGTCATGCCCAAAAAAAAAAGTTACAAAATCTTCTTGGTCAATAAAATTAAAATTTACAAGAAATATAATTTTAATTTTTTTACACTTTTCCGTTTGGCTCAACTTTTTGCTGGTAAATATGGAAAAACATATTTTCTACAAAAAAAAAATTTATAAGTATTGTTTGCTCAGACGGACCTAAAACGTTACAAAATGATGTCAATCAAAAACTTGAAATTTACTGAAAAATAAGGTTTTTCATTGTCATTTTTTTCTACTCACCTATATAAGCTTAACTCTTAGCTGGCGAATATAGAAAAAAATATTCTGTACAGAAAAGTATGGAAGTATTTTATGTCGTCATACCCAAAAAGAATTACAAAATGATCTTAGTCAAAATATTGACATTTACAAAAAATATAATTTTATTTTAGGCGCGCAGTAGCCTATCGCATCCGGCCCTTGCTTACCAAAGCATTGGACCGGGTTCGAGTCCGGCGTACACCAATGAATATTTTCAATATTTAAGTGTATTATTCTGCTCAGCCCAAGAAATAAAAACGAGTTCCAATCTCAAAAGTTTATCCCCTACCGTAGTCGCTCATGACCTTAGTAGTTTATGCGACTTTAAACAAATTAAGAAAAAAAAAATTTTATTTTTTTCTAAAGCTAAGGTTTTTGCTGGTAATAATGGAAAATAACTTTTTCTACTAAAAAGTATAGAATCATTTTTTAGCACTGACAAGTTCAAAAGAAAATAATCATGTGGCTCAGTCAAGAAATTAGATTGTGTAAGAAATGAAAATTTATTTCGGACTTATTTTCATACAGATACGTTAATGCTTACATTTTCGTTACGATTTATAAAAAAAAAATTCTCGCTGCAATAAAAGCGATGCAACCTCAGAGTCGCTGAAGTGTCGTCAATTTGGGACATAGGTGTCACATAGGTGACACTCAGGTCTCGCGAAGTTGTCCATGAGTGGCGGATCGGTGTTGAACTAATGTCTTTTAAGTGTTGATCAAGTGACGCTTCATTGTCGCATCATTATCGCGTAATTGTCTCCCAGGTATTGTAAATATGTCGATTACGTGTCACTCATGTGTCGCTGATATTTCCTTTGTGTGTCACTTAGGTGTCGATAAATTGTCGCGTAGGTGTCGCTAACGTGTTGCACATTCTTCGCGTAAGTAACACACATGTTGATCATAATTAATGATCCACAAGTGCCGCTCAAGTATCGCAAATGTTTCGCTCAAATGTGGAATAAGTGTCGCTCAAATGTCGCACTTGTTGCATATGTGTCACTGATGTGTCACGTGAGTGTCGTTCAATGTTAGACATGTGCCACGTAGGCGACGCACAAGTGTCACTTAGGTGTCGCGTTAGCTTCACTCATGAATCTCTTAGGTGTCCTTTAATTGACTCAACCATCGCTAATGTGTTGCTTAGGTGTTGATATGGTGTCTGTATGGATGTGTGTGTGTGTGTGTGTGTGTGTGTGTGTGTGTGTGGATGCGTGTGTGTGTGTGTGTGTGTGTGTGTGTGTGTGTGTGTGTGTGTGTGTGTGTGTGTGTGTGTGTGTGTGTGTGTGTTGATGCAAGCCTCTCATAACTTGTGAACGGCTTGACCGATTTAATCGCAGTTGGTGCCATTCGAAAGGGCTTGACTGAACTTAGATTTTGAATATACTTTGAAACGATCCGGACGGGTAGATTTTGAGAAATCTCAAAAAAACTACAAAAAAAAAATTTTTTCTGAATGTGCTTTTTTGGAATAAATTTTAAATGACTTTACCGATCAATTCCAAAAACTTATAAGCTCTTAACATGAAAAAAAAACACGTCGATCGCCGCCGGTCCGGTCAAAATCGGTTGATTCATTTAGTCTAAGAGCCGGTGGGAGATCGACCTTCACCGATCTGATAACCAGATGAGACATATTTTTTATCAAATATAATTTATAAACAAATATGCCTATAATTACTTGCCTATCTGAAAGTGCTCATGGCTATTTTTAATTAAATTAACTTTAATCGATTTTTTTTCATCACTTTCATTCTTTTGATAACCAAATAAATTTTATTTCATTGTTAGTTTTTAACACACAGAATATGCCTCAGTAGGCTTGCCTACTCATTTTTGTGTATAGCTACCTGGCAAGCCAATGTGAACAGGTAAGTCAATATAGGTGACTCCATCGTTCTGCTAACTTATCGAAAGTTATATCAAATTTTAGATTATTTTATTACAAAATCAGTCATATAGACTTGCCTGCAAAAAATCATACTTAAAGCACTATTGCCTAGCTAAAAACTTTTAGAGTTTTAGCCATCTGATAGGTGCGAGAGAGAAAGTAGAGCGTCCGAAGTCTATGTGGTAGAACAGGACACAACATAGCAGCTGCAAGCTAACTGACCGTTGAATGTATCCGAGTGCGCATGCTCGTGTATAGTCAAAAATCATTTATTAGTGACAACACGTGCTAAATAAATATTTGAATTTCATTTTTTTATGTATTTTTTATACTTTGTAATAAATGGCTCTAACATGTACCTGAAGATCCGATCGTTTTTTTATGAACGAAAATAAAAAATTTTTGCTTTTAAAACTGAAAATAGTTTTTCGGCTCCAAAAAATACAAATAGCCCTAAAATGATATATTGACCCCTCTAAAAGCAAAAATACCCTCACATTGCCACCCTCTGACTTCAGAATTTTTCAGGTAAACTTCTAAAAAATCCTTGCGAGGGTCCTTGGAGGCTGACGATTACTTTTGAGAAAGCACTCTAGTACCCCTGCTACGGCCATAATATCAAGGCCAAATCATTAGGCCGCTAACACCTCCGAAACTACCTCCCTTCCAGCCATCCCAAAGACCCATAAATTGAAAAATGCAGAAAAATCCTTTCAAGGGTCCTGAGGCTGCCGATTTTTTTTTAGAGTACTCCTAGTATCCCCTCAGTCTGCTAACACCCAGAACCATTTCCACACCCTAAAGCATTTTCATGAATTGAAAAAAATGTGCCAGAAAAAATCCTTTCAAGGGTCCTTGGAGGCTGCCGATTTTTAGAGCAGCCTCGATTATTTTTTATATATTGTGGGGGGTACTAGGAAGTGCTCTTAAAAATCGGCAAGCCTCCAAGGGTCCCTTGAAAGGATTTTTTCTACATTTTTTTTCAATTTATGAGTCTGTAGGGTGGCTGGAAGTGGGTAGCGTTCCAGTGTTAGCGGCCTGATGATTTTTATATTTTGGAGAGGGGTGCAAGCGAGTACTCTAAAAATCGGTAGCCTCCAAGGACCCCTTCTTCGAAGCGATTTTTTTTTGAAATTTTAATAAAACCCCAAGTCTTCAGGGTGGCTGGAGGGGAGTTCCGGGAGGTGTTAGCAACCTGATTAGTTTTATATATATATGTGGGGGGTACTAGGAGTGCTCTGAAAAATCCGGCAGCCTGGGCAAGGACCCTTTTTTTTGAAAGGATTTTTTTTTTATTTTTTGAAAAAATTCATAAGTCTTTAGGTGCTTCTGGAAGAGTAGTTCCGGGGGTGCCAGCGGCCTAATGATTTTTTGTATTATGTGGAGGTGGGCAGTTTTTCGTAGGAGTGCTCTAAAAATCGGCAGCCTCCAAGCGAACCCTTTTTGAAGCGATGCCTTTTTCGGAATTTTTGAAAAAAAATTAATTTTAAAATTAGTTTTTTATTTATTTATTAATATATTAATATAATAAAAATATTAATATATTAACTCTATTTATTTTTGAGTTTTGCATAGCTGTAAGTAATGTATAGTGTGAAATAATATAAAAATTGTGATCGAAATTAGTCATAATAAATTGGAGTTCAAAATTAATGACAAGTGTAAATAAATGCTGTCTCTGTCACTCACATGCACACGAGCATGCGCACTCGGATACATTCAATCTGGTCAGGTAGCTTGCAGCTCGCCATGTTGCCAGGTCCTTGCTCCTACCACATATCTCTCTGGACGCCTCTACTTTCTCTCTCGCACCTATCAGATGGCTAAAACGCTAAAAGTTTTTAGCTAGGCAATAGTGCTTTAAGTATGTAGATTTTTGCAGGCAAGTCTATATGACTGATTTTGTAATAAAATAATCTAAAATTTGTTATAACTTTCGATAAGTTAGCAGAACGATGGAGTCACCTATATTGACTTACCTGTTCACATTGGCTTGCCAGGTAGCTATACACAAAAATGAGTAGGCAAGCCTACTGAGGCATATTCTGTGTGTTAAAAACTAACAGTGAAATAAAATTCATTTGGTTATCAAAAGAATGAAAGTGATGAAAAAAAATCGATTAAAGTTAATTTAATTAAAAATAGCCATGAGCACTTTCAGATAGGCAAGTAATTATAGGCATATTTGTTTATAAATTATATTCGATAAAAAATATGTCTCATCTGGTTATCAGATCGGTGAAGGTCGATCTCCCACGGTCTCCTCTACTAATTCGTGAGTTATCGTTGACAAAAGTGTTTTTTCGGAATTACTCCGAAATTTTTGGTTCTGTCAATTTAAACTCGAAGATTTTTCATGGAGCTTAGAAAACTGCGTCGAATGCCACCAACCGCGTGAAAATCGGTTCATTCATTAAAAAGTTATTGTGATTTGAAAATTCTAAAAATAGTGTTTTATCAAACATCTATCAAACTTTTGATCTCGAAGAGCTCAAAAGCATATATAAGTTATTTTTTTGAGCTTGGAGAGCTTAAAATAATACACAAATTGTATTTATGAGCTTGAAAAGTTAAAAAACGTCATAAGTGCAATTTTAAGCGTTTAGGTGTAGAATTGGCGGGAAGTTGCAGGGATGGCCTTCAGGGTCAACCGTTCTCCTAATTTTCTTTTGTTTTGAAGTTGAAATAAAAATTTTAGGCCTGATTGTATCTTTAGAATTTTTCAAAAAAACTTTCAAAAATACTACTCCCCAAAGTACAAATTTTTAGAGAAGTCCGGCAATGGAATACCAGTTCATTATATTTTTTTTTTTTTAATTTTGAAAATAATAAATAATTATTTTAATTCAATTTTTTGCTTAAAATTTTTTTGTGACTACTTTAGTAGACACAGTTCAAGCATTAAAATCATAAGAAACACTTGAGCGACACTCAAGCTACATCTGAGCAATACCGAAGCAGTACTAAAGCAACATTTGGGCGAAGCATACGCGACACCTGAGCGACACTTGAGTGATACCTGTTCGGGACTGGAACGACATTGCGGTGATACCTCAGACACTCATGCGACACCTGAGCAATACCTATGTTATACTCAAGTGATATTTAAACGACACTTGAGCAATATCAATGCAACATTGAAGCAATACATATGCGACATCTGTCTGACACTTGAGCAGTACGTAACGCTCGATGAATATCTATGCGACACTGGAGCGATATAAGGACAATACCTAAGCTGCAAGCAACCGAAACATATACAACTCCTGACGAGACTGAAGCAAAGTTTACGAGACACATACGCGACATCTAAGCGACACACTTAAGTGATGTGCGACACTTAATTTCTATGTGACACTCGAGTGACATTCGAGCGACACCTGAGCAATATCTATCCGACTCTCGAGCGATATTTGAGCGACATAAACAACACGCGGTACTTGAGCGATACCAATGCAGCAGTAAATAATATACCTATCCGACCTAAGCGATATTTAAGCGACATTCAAGCGACACTTGAGGAACACTTACGTAAGATCTGGGCAATATCTGTGTAACACCCGCAAGATATTATAGCGACACATGAGTGACATGGTACATTTGAGCAATACAGATGTGGTACTAAAGCGACATTTCGGCGGCACATACGCGACACCGGAGCAACACTTATGCGACACTTGAACTATACCAATGCGATACTAAAGCGACATTTCAGTGGTACCTCAGTGACACTCACGCGAAACTTGAGCCATACATGTCCGACACTGAAGCGATATTTGGGCGACATTCAAGCGACACTAACGTGATGCCTGAGTAATACCTATGCAACATTCGCGCGATATTTGAGCGACACAAGAGCGACACAAGAGCGATACGGTATACTTAAGCAATACCGATGCAGTACTAGGGCGACATTGGGGCGACGAATACGTGACACTTGAGCGATACTATCGCGTCACTCGAACAATACCGTTGCGTCACCCGAGTGACACGCGACACTTGAGCGATCTCAATGCAGCACTAAAGTAATATTCGTGCGACACATACGCGACACCGGAGCGACACTTATGTGACAGCTGAGCAGTACCTGTCCGATACTAAAGCGATACTTACGCAATGCCTGAGCAATTCTTATATAACACTCGCGAAATATATGGGCGACATGCTACACCTGAGTAATACCGATGCAGCACTAGAGTGACATTGGGGCGATACATATGCAACACTTAAGCGACACTTGGGTTAAGCAACATTTCACCGATACCCGAAAGACACTAAACTGACACCTAAGGGTCACACAATTACCGGCTATAAGTCAAGCCGTACCTGGTCTGCAGAAAAAATGGCAGTACAGAACTTTAAACTTGGTGAAACTCAACTTTTTGAACGAAATCATTGTCTAACTTTTTTTTGGCTATCTGCGGTTAAAAATTAAAATATTTTTTATAGAGAACTTTATTTTTTATAATTTTCAGCTAGAAGATAAGCCTTAATCAGTCAGCGAAAAAATCAGTAGTGCCGAACCTCATTTTTTAGTAAATTACAAGTCATTGACCGAAATTATTTTGTGACTTTTTTTGGACTTGACTAGGCAGGAAAATCAATCAATACTTTATGTAGAGAATATTGAATCCTATAATCACTAGCTGTTAGTTAAACCCTACCAGGTAAACAGAAAAAATGGCAATACAGAACCTCATTTTTTAGTAACATCAATTTTTAGTTTGTTTTTCTTTTTGTGTTAAATCTGAGAAGAAAGTATCCCGGTACTTTTAGGTTGAGAAAATTTTCTTATTTATTTATAGTCAAGAGTTAATCATTCGATGGACCAAAGCAAGGAATCTAGAAATAAAAACTCTGGAACTGAAAACAACTCCATCGATGTGTTACTAGCGTAGGATACATTCCATTCAAGCCACTAGCATAGTGTTTGAGCCGCCTACTTGTCAATTGTATTTTTTTAGTCCAGGACATGACAGTCAATATTGCCAAGTTAGAAAACTGAGCTCACACTTTGCCTTTACAGACCATGCTACCACTTATTTTTACCTCAGGTCATTTTACCAATACGAAACATGCTTCTCGGTCGCCACCCCTGAACCTTAAACCTTAAGAAACTATTATCTGCAAAAATTCACATCCGATTTTTTTTACCAAAACTTCTTTATTTTTCCACGTTTAGGCGTTTAGGTTATACCACCGCCAGGTTTTAAGATCAAAAAGCGGTAAATTTTTAGGTTAACCTGACTTTTTTATCCATTAACTTTTTTTTTTGGATTAATCATCTGATTTTAATTTTATTTTGCTCATAGCTTCAGTCGAGTTCAGAAAACAAAAAAAAATCAATTTTATTTCAACCAATCAGATTATTTATCGTTTGTCTCTTTTTAATAAAAATACCAGATTCCTGGCCCTAATGATGACATTTATTCATCAAGCTTGATCTGATTTGATCTAACTTGATCTGATCATATCTAAACTTTTTTCCCGCGTAATAGTTAGATTAAATTAGATCTGCATAAATCAAGTCAGATCAATTTATATGTAATTTTGATCAAACTTGATCTGGATTTGTCTAATTTGTTCAGAACAGATCTATTCATATCTACTTTTCAATTTCGTTTTAATCAAACTTGATCTGGTTTGATCTAAGCAGATCCAATTAGATCTATCCATATCAACTAAGATCTAAACTTAGATCAAATCTGATCTGCTCAGAACAAATTTGATCAGAGCAGATCTGAACTTTTTTTCCCGGGAAAATTAAAAAACTGAAAAAATCGCGAAATTTCGAATTTGCATATCTTTTGAAAGAAATTTTTTTATTATTCTTTCTTTGGTAGAACTTCGTTATATGGTATAAGGAAAGTTCTGACCAACATTCGTCCGAATAGAAAGGGATCGATTCCCACTACCCTAGTAGCAATGGAATTGAGCAATATTCTTTGGCAAGATAATTGGAGAAGCACCGCGTAAAGAATTAGATAATTCTCGACCAAGACACTTAAACAGGATTCTTTATCCAGACTGGCGGCAGACTTTGGACAGTCCATGCCCAGAATTTGACCAGATTCTTGGCCCAGAATCACGACGTAGATTTGCGCGAGAAACGCAAAAAACGACGAGCGTGCACCTATTTCCCTCCTTTCCACTTGAATGTAAAAAGTATAGTATTGCAGTTGTTTTCACTTATAGTCTAGTCAACAAGTTTAAAAAATTAATTTAGCTTGCTACGATATGTGAAAAGTTGAATTATCGCAAGAAATAGTAAAATATTTTTTAACAGAATGAAAACTTCTACTCTGTAGTATAGTCCCAAACTTTAGCAATAGATGGCTCCAGATTTCTGGTCAAATTCTTGATAAATTCTGACTACAGTCTGGCCCAAGTCTTGATCAATAATCTTGGTCATGAATCTGGACCAATTCTTGTACAATTCTTGATCTTAAATTTTTCTAAAGTATCTTGATCCATGCTGGCACAAGACTTTTACCAAATTGATACAAGAGTATAGGTCAATTTATCATTGAAAGACCCAGTTGTATCGTGAAATCAATTATTTATATTTGTAAAAATGCTTGCCGTAAGATGGACGGTGTGGCTTAATGTATATAGAATAAGCGAAAGGAAATTTAGTATAGACCGGATAGCTCAAATGGTAGAATAGCCGACATGTCTTCGGAAGGTTCTGGGTTCGAATTCCAGTCCGAGCTATCTAATAATTTTTTCTCGCATATTATATAAACTCACATTAAGATGATCCTCTCTACATTCCTTTCATAATCCTTTTCTACCAATATCCTGTTACGTGAATGTGGAACGCTTCACGTAATAATTACCATAACTCCTATTCATTCCCGCTTCACAGCATTATTTATATTTGTAAAAAAATGTGGAACGTGGATCATTCTATTTAGTATAGAAATTTATATGAATGATATATGAGTACGAAGATAATAATTTTTTCTCGCATATTCTATAAACTCACATTAAGATGATCCTCTCCACATTCCTTTCTCAATCCTTTCCTACCAATATCCTGTTACGTGAATGTGGAACGCTTCACGTAATAATTACCGTAACTCCTATTCTTTCCCGCTTCACAGCATTATTTATATTTGTATTCCTTTATGTAAACGGTAGAACCTGAAGGCCATCTCTGAAACTTACCGCTACTTTAGTAATTAAGCACTCAAAATTACACTTATTACGTTTTTTAGCTCTTCAAAATCAAAAATATAATTTTCGGGTAGTTTTGGGCTCTCCGAGCTCAAAAGTCTGATAGAAGTTTAATAAAACACTATTTTTTGAATTTTCAAACCACAATAACTTTTGAATGAATCAACCGATTTTTATACGGTGGGCAGTCTTTGACGCAGTTTTTTAAATTCTATTATATATTTTTGAAGACAAATTGATCAGATCAGAAATTTCGGTGTAATTCGAAAAAAACACTTTTTTCGATTTCTTTCGTCAACGATAACTCACGAACGAATCAACCGATTTTGACCGGATTAGTGGCGATCGACGTGATTTTTCGATGTTAAACGCAAATTAGTTTCTAAAATTTATCGGTTTAGCCGTTTAAAAGTTATTAAAAAAAAACCACATTTAAAAAAATTTTTTTTCGCAATTTTTTTAAGATTTCTCAAAATCTATCGGCCTGAATCGGTCCGACTTGTATCAAAAATCTAAGTTTAGTCGAACTATTTCAAATGGCATTAACCGCGATTGAATCGGTCAAGCTGTTCAAAAGTTATGAGAAGTATACACACACACACACACACAAACACACACACACTCACATATCTCTACACACACAATAGTCAGGGAAGCTTCCTAGGGCCTCAAATCGTCTAGATCTGATGAAACCTCGATTTTCGAAAATCGGGGTAAAAACAATAGCTTCCCGATTCTTAAAAATTTTCGATTTAGTGGAAAGTTAAGAATTTGGAAAGTCCAAAATTGCACAACTCATAATGATCTTTTAATTGTGGAATAATAATAAAAAAAAGTGAATGTGAAAAAAAATTAAGAAAACGGTTGACTCCGAAGCAGTGTGGCCAGATCTTGCGATTTTTTTACCTCCTCTTTTGCGTACTTTACATATATGCTAAATGCGCTCGACGCTTTAGAGGGAGTTAAAAAACAGCACGATCTGGCCACACTGCCCTGAAGGCTATTCCTGCAACTTCCCGCTAATTCCATACCTAGTTGCTTAAAATTGCTCTTATGACGTTCTTGAACACTTCGAGCTCAAAAATACAGTTCATGAGTTATTTCGAGCTCCAAGCTCAAAGAGATAGCTTTCCTGTGCTTTTGAGTTCATCGAGCTCAAAAATCTTATCAAAGTTCGATGAAACACGATTTTTTTGTTTTCAATCTGCTATAACTTTCAAATTAATCAACCGATTTCACGCAGTTGGCGGCGATCGATGTAGTTTATTCAGCTCTATAAACAATTTGGAACAAAAAGTTGATCAGACGAAACATTTCGGAGTTATTATATAAAAATACTTTTATCGATTGTTTTTGACAGCGATATTTCACGAACGATATTTCACAGCTGATTAGTTTTTGAGGTCGATCGATCCAGCCAATTCGAAGATATTTTGAAAAAAATTCAAAAAAACCATTTTTTTGAGATATTTTGAAAACTACAGGTCCGAATTGGTTCTAACTTACAGGAAATCTAAGTTCCACGAAGCCCTTTCGAATGACACCAACCGTGATGAAATCGGTCAAGCCGCTTAAAAGTTACGAGAGGTTTACACACACACACACACACACACACACACACACACACACACACACACACACACACACACATACATATATATATACATACATACATACATACAGACCTAGAGACACCATCGCGGGGGTAGTCGGGGAAGCTTCCTAGGGCATCAAAACGTCGAGATCTGATGAAAACTCGATTCTCGAAAAACTGGGTCAAAACAATAACTTCCCGATTTCAGAAAATCTTCGATTTTATTAGCGGGAAATTAAAAATATCAAACAGCTAAAACAGGATGATAGTGCGCACCCGCCTCTAGTGAGATAACTATACCCAATGAATATAGATAATAAGGCCGATCCTATGCATCAATGCGTAACGAACTAACTATCTAATAGAGTTAATATTTTCGTACACCCAGTCAATCACTGTTAATTTACTTCCAATCCACTGAATTATATAAAACTTAGAGGATATTTCGGAGACATGTCCCCAAAGCATATAATCAATAAGGAGCATGTTTTGAGGACATGTCCTTAAAGCATCGGATCTATAAGAAGCATGTTTTGGAGACATGTCCTCAAAATATCCGTTACAGCAAAAGTATGGTTCAAGGACATGTCTCCAAAGTATACATATCTGAAAAAAAAATCCAAATAATGGTATAAAAAATGGTATAATAAAAATTCATAAAAATGTTTTTTTTTCGATGGCGAAACTGACCCTGAAGTATCGGTTACGATTTATGCATGATTCAAAGACAATGTCCCCAAATTATACGTTAGAACGAATAATAGTTCGGGGACAGGCTTCGGACTATGCAAATGTCCTCAAACTATGCAATAGATCGGAATTATGTCCTTAAACTATACACTAAACATATATATATATATATTATGTATATATAATATATATTTATTTTAAAGTATATTTAAGTTAAAATTCACAGTACTCTGTTAGTATTTGATCGTACGTTGACACGTAAGCATCTAAGATCGAAAAAAACGTGGTACGAAAAGTCCTGGAGATCCAGGCATTAAGCGAAAATTTCACGGTAATAGATACACTGCTGAAAAATTAAAAAATGAAGAAGATATTAAAGTAGCCATTGATGAGAGCTCAATGTACGCTCTTTTAAGTTTTACTTTAGTATTCAGTGCTTTAGAAAGTGTTCTGATTTGTAAAGCTTGCAAGAGTGATATAAAATTTCTTAAAAAATCTCAAGTTGGATTGAGATTTAACTTGTGTATAAAGTGTAAGTGCGATGAATTTGCTACTATTAATTCTTGCCCAAAAGTGAGGAATGCGTTTGAGGTCAACAGACGTCTTACTTTTGTTATGCGACTAATCGGTGATGGTTTATCGAGTATAAACATTTTTTGTGCCATGATGGATTTGGGACCAGGGTTAAGTAAGAGCGGATACTACAGTATCCTTGATACAATACATATTGCTGTTAAAAGTGTTGCTAAAGTTTTATTTCGTAAAGCAGCACAAAAAGAAAAAAAAGAAAATGAAAAGGAAGGAAATATTGCAGATGAAATAACAGTTTCGGGTGATGGTTCATGGGCAAAACGTGGCTTTACGTCACTACTAGGTATCGTTTCTTTAATCGAAAAGTACTCTAATAAAGTAATAGACGTTATTGTTAAATCTAAAGTTTGCAAAGCTTGTGAAAAGTGGGTGGGTAATAAAAATACAGATGAATATTTAGAATGGTATGAGGATCACCAGACTGAGTGTACGGCGAATCACGAAGGAAGTTCTGGTAAGATGGAGGTTGACGAAGTTATTGAAATGTTTCGACGATCCGTTGAAGAGCTCGGTGTAAAATATAAAAAATATATTGGTGTTGGGGACTCCAAAACTTATAAAAATTTACTAGAAGCAAATATTTACAATAATGATCCTAAAGTTGAAAAAAATGAGTGCGTTTTACATGTGAAACGCGTATGTACAGACTAGTTGAAGAAGCTAAAAAAACTTTAACGCAGCTTTAAAAAGCTAAAAAAAAAATAGAAGCTGCTGAAGAAAAATCTAAAAATACGATGAAAAATTATAAATAAGAAAAAGAAGTTACAGCGAAGAAAGGAGTTGTAAATGGGCTATTCACCCTGTGACGGTAAAACTGCACACGCGTGATAATTATTCGACGCAGCAATGGTGCGTCTCGGTCTTCGGGACCCATTAGCATTAAGTGGGGGAAATTTTGGGTTTCTTGCTCAGTTAAGTAGCTGCGGTGAGTTAGAAGTAGTGCAGTGCTCAGTTCAACAACATCAGCAGCCAAAAAGTCCAAGAAGGAAACCAGCTTTGAACAAAGAGTTTCCTCAGCACAAATTTAACCAGGTATTGAGACTTTCACATTTTTTATGAGCCAAGGGGGTTGTATACCCGGCTCATCAATTTTACTACTTCTCATTATTAAATCAAATTTTTGATAATTCAATTGTTTATAATATTTTGCCTGATAATAATTAAATAATTAATTAATTGTAATTAATTCTTATTCGTTAGCATTGTGAGCATTCTTCTTGGGGATTTTATACCCGAAGAATGTTCTAGACCTCTTGGGTTTGGAAGTCGTGAGTAATTAATTTATTAATTTGGCCAGTTCATAATTATTAACATTTTAAGATTGGTTTAAATAAATTTATTTCATTATTAAAACATTAATTAAATTTCTGAATATCGAGAATTATTCCAATCGGCGGCTCACGACCGGTCAAGCGTCAGTCGCATACCCGAGGTCATATTTGCTACGCACTAACGAATATCGGCGTCCATTTTGATCGCGCAAATTCCTAGCAATTATTTCACGTGATAATTTATTAGTAAGAACAATTGAATTATTATTATTTAATATTATTTGTTACCAGAAAGTATTATTTATTTAATATAATTTATTAAGAATTGGCTACTGAACTTCGACGCAATAAAGATTGGATACTCGTGGATAATTTTTCGTGAATTTATTTTATATTGAGACAAATTGTTTTATTAATTATTTATAAATCGAAAAATTCCACGTGGTCATTTTATATATTGAACTATTGAAAATTAAAAGTATTATTTTGTTGGAATTATTTATAAAAATATTTAACGGCGTGGATTAAGCCCCAGAAAATTAGTCAGAATTTTATAAAGAAATATTCTTTAGATTTTATTCAAAATTGATGAATTAAATTACGAGTTGAATTGAAATAAATTTTTACGTCGAATATTCCTAAAAATTTATTTAATGTTGAGTATTAAACTCGTGGATAATTTGGAATAAATTCAAGCATCGGTTTTTCGTGTAAATTTTTTGAGAATTAAATTATTAGTTGTGAAAATGGTTTACGATTTAATTGCGAGCTAATGACTGAAAATTTTAATAAAAATTAATGTTGTTATTTTTGGAGTTTAATTTTATAAGTCAAAAATAAAAGTTAAGTAGAGCCAGTGTGTGTGTGTGAGCGGGTTATGTGTGTGAAGATCGTGCGGGATATGTGTGTGTGAGTGTGCACATTCTCTACTTGTTGATGTTTTGCCAAGTAGAGTAGTTCAGACAGTCTAAGAGCGTGAGGGTCCGGTGGACAGTGCGACTTAGTTAGAAACTGCGGTATAGACGCTCCATAAGAGGGTACCGTCAGGATTAAGAATTTTGATAGAGCGTGAGAGTCCGGTGGACAGCGTGACTTAGTTAGAAACTGCGGTATAGACGCTCCATAAGAGGGTACCGTCAGGATTAAGAATTTTGATAGAGCGTGAGGGTCCGGTGGACAGCGCGACTTAGTTAGAAACTGCAGTATAGACGCTCCATATGAGGGTACTGTAGGATTAAGAATTTTTGTTAGTTTTAAGAGGTCCTGGTCAGCCGTTAGTTGGGCTGTTAATTTTAAGAAGTTCTGGTCAGCCGTTAGTTAGGCTGTTAGTTTTAAAAGGTCCTGGTCAGCCGTTAGTTAGGATGTTAGTTTTAAGAGGTCCTGGTCAGCCGTTAGTTAGGCTGTTAGTTTTAAGAAGTTCTGGTCAGCCGTTAGTTAGGCTGTTAGTCTTAAGAGGTCCTGGTCAGCCGTTAGTTAGGCTGTAGTCTTAAGTTGTTAATTGTAGTGTGAGTGCGTGAGTGATCACCATTTGTTATTTTATATAGTTAATAAATATCGATATATTGTTAAATAAAAATTTATTTCTTTCAGATCACCTTCCTCCACTCTCTCTCCCTGTAGATTATAAGCTCAGCTCTGGTTTCCGGTTCAAGGAACCGAGATACAAAATCCTGGTGGCGCCCTTGTTAATTTAGAATCATTTTTGCTAGATATTGTTATATTTTATTAAATTAATTAAGGGGCCAATGAACAGGCAAAAAAATCTCCCGTTACAGAGTAACTCCGAAGAAAGGGACGACACCAAAAAAAAAATAGAACACAAAAGAAGGAAACCATTGATACCGAGAGCACCAAAGCTACCAAAAGTCTGACACTAACTAATAAATTAATGATCAAACTTAGTACTTATTATGTCTTAGCTATTATGAGAAATGACGACTCTGTTGAAAATATGAGAAAAGCTATATGGGCAACTTATTATCATTTTATATCAACTAATGAAGAGCCCCAGCATTCTTATTGCCCAGAGGGTCCCGATTCCTGGTGCAAATATCAAAAATTTAAATCTGAAGGTCATCAAGATACGTTTCTTCATCTACCTTCTTTCGATGAAGACACTGCAAATCTTTTGGAACCAATTTACGAAGATCTGTCATCAGATGATCTTTTGGAAAGATGTTTAGTAGGAAACACACAGAATAATAACGAGGCTTTTAATCATTGTGTTTGGAGTTTTGCACCAAAACATATTTTTGTAGGCCAAAAAACATTAGAAATTACTTCATTCACTGCAGCATGTATATTTAACGAAGGATTTTTCCCAGTACTAAAAATATTGGAAGTCATGGACGTTACGCTCGGCCCGTTCGCTGCCGCGTTTGCAAAATCTTACAATAAATCTCGGATTGCAAAAGCGGAAAATGCTACAGCAATGTCATCGAAAGAAGCCCGAAAGAGTCGAAGAGCGGACAAAGTTGCGGAGAATGATGCCTATGAAGAGGATGAAGGCATATTATACGCTCCAGGCATAGACGATTGACGTAAGTATAAGTTTACTTATAAAAATTTGTTTTTGACATTTAAACGCGTTTTTCTCAAAACATTGTTTTTCTGGTCGGCCCGGGTCCTAACTTTTTTTCTACTGAACCGATTGCTTTCAAATTTTAACAGGCTGTTCTAAACACTTATAGTTCTCGTCGGTACTAACGAGAATTTTTTTCACCCCTAACTTTTTATTTTACAACCCTTTCTTTGCTAAAATAGAAGGACTTTTTTTTTCAAAGTCCGCCATTTTCTTATTTACCCTTGAAATTCAACTTCAGTAGTTCCGATCAGAATGATATGTCTATAGATTAAAAATAATCAAGAATATTTGATTTCAGATAACATCAAGAGCCAAAATCACCCGGGCCACCCACGTGCATTTTTTTGGAGGTTCCAACTTCGAGTGACAATAATAATAGTAATAAACTATTAAATTTTTTCAAATAAATTTTTTTTTTATTTTCAATATGTAAATAAAAACACTAAATATTCAAGATAATTTATTTTTATTTTCCTATAAACAACCACCCTCCAAAGAAGTCATGAAAATAGGCATTAGTTACCAGACTACTACCTTAAAACATTGTCTCCTATAATTAAAATCAAGTCCAGTGTTGAAACGCCGCTTTGTTTAGCAATTATCGATATTAATAAGTCACACTATATTTAAGCATGAATAAATTAAACATTATAATTCTTAAAAAATTGATTGGTACGAATTTCAGAAAATTTTGACTTGAGAATTCGTGATTTTTGAATAGTTTTCAAATGTAACTCCAGAACTATACATAATAAAACACAACCTTCGAATTTTTAGTATAGGTAATAGCATTGATAAAGTCTTATTATTTATGTTTAAAATCTTACTTGATTAGTTATTATTCACACGCTTGATGTTTTTTGTAGTTATTATAATAATTATTAATCGAATTTTTAAAATAAATCTGTTTCGATAATATTCAAAATAAATGTTATGTGTATAAATTAAAGAACTATCACAATAACATTGAAAAATTGTCACCCGTCAATCGCTGTTTATAAAACACAATTGCTTTTTATTGCGAATAAGAAATAAAAACAATTGCAACAATCTTCATAGAATAATAAATAACTGTTATGTGAATGGAAAGTTCGATTTTTGACTTGATTATTTGGGTCCTAAAATGTTATTGTTAGGATAAACATTTCGTATAACAGATAAATTAGATAAATAATTGCTTACGTAACCAATTGCGTTAATTAGAGCATGAATAAATCAAATATTATAAATTTAAAAAATTTTTCGGTATATATTTCAGAAAATTTTGACTTAAGACAAAGATTTTTCGAATAAAATTAGCTCAAGATATATTCTGCTATAAATAAAATCATGTGTTGAAATTCCGCTTAGTTTAAGAATGATCGAGATTAATTAGTCACATTATATTTAAGCATGAATAAATCAAATATTACAATTTTTGAAATATTAGTTGGTAAATGTTTAAAAAATTTTAACGTGAGACAAAAATTTTTTGAACTAAATGAGTTTAAAATATTGTCTTTCATAAATAAAATTGTCCAGTGTTAAAACTCCACTTGGTTTAAGAATTATCGAGATTAACTTATTACACTATAATTAAGCATGATGTAAAATGTTGAAAGAGCGAAAAAGCGGTGATTTGGTTTGGGTCTGGATATCTCAATTAAAACGCGTAAATTATTATCAAAATTAACACTAAGAATTCATTTACAATAAATACACTTAATATTAAATATATTCAATAGCGGATTGTTTCAATAAAAGTGGATTTAAAAAATACAGCGTGGTTAGCGAAAGCGAAGCCGGTTGACACGTGGTTGAAAACTCTGCCGGCACTGAAAAAGGCGGTGAAAATAATGCACAAATAATACAATTTACCTGTAAAAAACTAAAGCGAATTATTAGCGGTTAATTTAAGTAATTTAGATTATAAAAATAGCGAAATGCGGTTAACTAACAATAAGCGAAAGCAAAGCGGAATTAATGGCGACTTGTTGCAACTAAAAGCGTGGAAGCGAAAGATAATAATAATAGTTCGTCTTTTTCCTCGTTGACTTGGGGAAGAAGGCTATTGCGCATGTCTAGCGAGAGCGATCAGCCAATAAAGCGGTCGATCCATGGCGTGATCGAGAGGCTGATTTTCCATTGGCGGTTCGATTTTGCGGGAACTAGCGGTGGACAGGTGCGTCTCTTGAATTTGGGAGTCCCCCAGGAGCGAGTTAATCGCTACTGGGCATTGTTCAACGAACACATGAATAAATCAAATATTATAAATTTTAAAATTCGTTGGTATACGGAAAGAACAAGATGACACTGGATATCATCCCAGATTATACTCAGTGATATCGAAATTTTATCGCTTAAAGGTTAAGGAATAGGCGTTCTCGCAACACAACGTTATTCTATTTATGAAAACTATATTTTCATTTTCTAAATATTTTAATTATTTTTGACTTATGAAACTTTACAACTTTATAAGTTTTGAATGGAAAAGTAACAATTATTTTAGTATGTAATTTTAATGTCTGGCATTTTTATTATTATTATTATTAAAATGAAATCTACCTCCATTTCGGCTGCCGAATAGCACTTTTTAACTTCTCGTTGAGAAAATTGAGAATTTTCAAAAATCGAGGTTATTGGTTCTACCCCTTTTTTTTAAAATCGAGTTTTCATTAGATCTCGACGTTTTGAGGTCCTAGGAAGATTCCCTGACTATTCCCACGAGGGTGTCACTATGTCTGTATGTATGTATGTATGTATGTGTGTGTGTGTGTGAGTATGTGTGTTTTTTTTTTTAACTTAGGGGGGGGGGAATCCCATTTACGGATTCCAGGCATAGCTGTTCGGCCTGGATATGTGGTGTCTCGACGCAGCGTCATACTACAACTCGATGCTAACGTCCCTACCCACTAAACCCTAAACCCCTTTTCTTCTTTCCTCTGATCCCTCATGGAAACCGCCGTCAGGCATTACTTCGTGAGGGGAGGATCTAGCTACTGCTATTCCTTCTGGTAGCTAAGGTGTTATTTTTCCTTCCTTCTAGTTCCTGTCATTTGCCCTTTTTCTTTCAATGGAACGCAGCTCTGTCAGCACTTCGGTGGTAAACGTGCTTGTGGCGTTCCAGGCAGCTCCGGATGGCAGCATTTCTTCTACTATTGACTCTGGTGTGATCAAAACCGAGCCCTGTGGCACTCCTCCGGTTATTTCGTACGCCCTTGGACCGTTTTTTGTGTCATATTTGAGGACTCTGTCTGTAAAGTAGTTTGCTACCATTCAGCGCAGGTATCCTGATACTTCTTTATCTTCGAGAGCTCGCATGATGCAGTCCCATATAGCGGAATTGAAGGCATTTTTGATGTCCAAGGCAGCCACTAAACAATACTCCTTTCTGCCACGTTCCCATCTCTTTCCAGCGATTACTTCCTTAGCTGTATCGACCACCAGGTTGATCGTATCCAGCGTTGATCGTCCTTTTCGGAAATCATACTGGCCTTCTGCTAGGAGTGAATCGACGACTGCTTCTAGTCGTTGGTGCATTATACGCTCTAATATCTTACCCGCTGTATCCAGCATGCAGAGTGGTCGGTAGGATGATGGCTCGTCCGGTGGCTTCTTCCCTTTAGGGAGAAGTACAAGTCTTTGCTGTTTCCATCTTCTAGGAAAAATCCCTTCTTTTAGGCACGAATCGTAGGTATCTAAGAGTAGATTTGGCGCTGCTTTAATAGCTGTTTTTAATGCAATATTCGGGTTTCCATCCAATCTCGGCGCCTTATTATTCCCTACTCGGTTGCGTGCCTCCATCAGTTCCTCTTCTGTGACAGGTGGAATGTCTTCTCGATTTACTGGCAATGAAGAATAGCCGAACTTACTTTGTCGAGGAAACAGCGTAGAAACTATTCTTTCCAGGAGCTGTGGACACGTAGGTGATGGCATTGACTGGCACTTCAGGTGGGTCATGACCACCCTATACGGTCTGCCCAATGGGTCCTTTTCTACCTCATCGACAAGTTCCTTCCAACAGCGTCTTTTGCTATCTTTGATGGCCTTGTTCAGTTCTCGACGGGCCTATTTATATTCTGCGACCAGCTCCGCAGAGTTAGGTCATCGGTGGCCACGTTGTGATAATCTTCTCTTTTTTTGACAGGCTGTGCGAAGGGCGTTAATCTGATCATTCTACCAGTGCACCGATGGTCTTTTATTGATGCCACGCTCACGGGGCATGCACGTGTCGCACGCCTGGGCAATTCTCGTCATTAAGTCCTTCGTCTTCTCTACAGCATTTCCTGTGATGATGGTCGAGTCACTGTCTAAGGCTACTACCAAAGCTTCCGAGTCAAAGTCGTTCACTTTCCATCCAGCTGCATTAGTTTGTCTAGTTGCTCTTTGAGGGTTCCGGCTAGCTGATATTTCCCAAAGTATTGCACTGTGGTCGCTGGCGGTGTAGGTGTTTAAGACTTCCGAAGAATAGTTTCCTTTCAATAAGCTGCTGCTGACGAATGTGAGGTCTATTATCGAACTAGTCTCTCCCTTGGTATATGTTGGTGTCTCACCGATGTTGAGAAGGACCACGTCCAGTGAGGCCATTGCTTCACGTAGTGCCTTGCCTTGCGCATTAGTCTGCTTGCAGCTCCAGTCTACCGCCCAGGAATTGAAGTCCCCTGCTATAGCTACTGGGTAGTATTGCTTTGTGTCTTCGGTCAGTCGATCCAGGAAGTCAGTAAAGTCGGCGATGGAAAGGCTAGGTGGTGCATAGCAACTATAAAAACGGATGTCGTTAATAGATGCTGCTACAAAGCCGATGCTATCATTGCTCACTATGCTCTGGAAGGGAAGTTTGCCACAGGACCAGATGACAGCCTTGGTGGTGCTGTCAGTTTCCCAAGGTTGGTTATTCAGGTGTCTGTATGGCTCTGCTATTATTACTAAATCAAGCTCTAATTCACGCACGGTCTGCACGAGCAGGTCATGCGCGGCCTCACAGTGATTGAGGTTAAGCTGTTATATCCTCATGTTTGCTTGCTTGTCATTCTCTGGAGTGCCTTTTTGTATACCTCTTTGCTCAATCACCTGAAGCTCCTACCTACTTACATCGCAGACATCCGGCATCTTTATATAAACTTCGACAGCAAATACGAAAGAAGTATCCAAATCTTAAGCCAAAGAATACTTGGATTTCATTTTCGACTGTGAAGGTGAGATATGCTGATGATAAGCCGCCAGTTAAGCTGCGACCATCAACGGGACTTGAGCCGCTTGCAGATGTTCTTGAATAACAAGTATCAGCTCCCTCATTGCCAGTACCTGCTTCTTTGATAACTACATTTACTTCATCGCTTCGTAGTTTAAATAATTATTTAAAAGTTTGTCATATTAATGCGCAATCGCTCAGAAATGAGCAACACTTTCAACTCTTTAGAGAATATTTTAGATCTCATCGCTATGATATAATAGCTGTCTCTGAAACATGGCTTAATCATCTGGTATCGGACACTCTAGTTTCATTACCATTGCTTTATTGAATAGTAAAATAGAAAAAACTGTTAAATGGTGTGATTTAAATTGCTTAAAGTTAAATGCTTCAAAAATCAAAGCAATCATCTTTGGCAGTAGACTTAAAGTTAGCAATGATTATTGTATAAATGCAGAGAATATTTTAGTTGATAATTGCGTTATTCCTCATGTTAATACTGTTAAATATCTAGGGGTCATTTTCGATAATAATCTCTCTTGGGAACACCAAGTATTGAAGACTTGTAATCAAGCTATGAAAACGTTAGCTCAACTTAAAATTAACAATGAAATATTTAATGAACAATTGCGAGTAAAATTAGTGACTACACTTATATTCCCAATTTTTTATTATAGTTGTGCTGCGTTTACCAACATTTCGAAAAAGCTGCTGCTTAGGTTGCAAAGAAAAATAAATTCTTGCGTAAGATTTATTTTCAAATTATCCAGATATAAACATGTAACCCCGTATTATAATAAATTAGAGTGGCTAAAATTGAGTAAGAAAAGAGATTATTTCATAGCATGTTTGTTTTTTAAAGAAATAAGGCTAAATTATCGGCAGTAGTTTGGTCCAGGACTTCAATATCTTAATGAATCAATGCGTAGAAGTGACATTAGACAAGATTACTTGCGTTTGCCAAGAGCAAATAGTAATATGTATGAACAATCTTTTATAATCAATGGTATACGTATCTAGAACTCGTTGCCACCTGGGCTGACAACTGTAGATAATCTTCCTGAATTTCAAAATGCATCTTTTTCATTTTTTCTGGCTAATGACAATTAAAATCATTATTATATTTGTTTAATTAATTATAATTTCTGTTTCAAAGTGTCTCAAAGGGTTTATAAATTTACTAGCTAACTACTGTAAATTTATGAGGTAACTTTATTGTATTTAGGTAACTTTAAAACCTTGCTGTTGTTATATTATCAAACTTACAGTACTATTGTAATTGTATTTTTATACTGTATACTTATATATATATATATATATATATATATATATATATATATATATATATATATATATATATATATATATATATATATATATATATATATACATATATATATATATATATATATATATATATATATATATATATATATATATATATATATATATAAAATGTAATGCTTATTGATGGCCTTGAGGGAGCTTCGGCTCTAAGGACAAATAAATATATATCTATCTGTCTACCTATACCGGGCACCTGTATGTGCCGGCGTGATGGGCAGCGTTCTCTGCGATCTCATTTTCTGCGTATAATACACACTTCACTGGGTTTTTACAGTCCGCAACCTTGTGTCCTTCTTGGCCGCATCTGATGCATAGCTTGGATCGATCTGTCTTGCTTCTGCACTGGGATCCGTGGTGCCCGAAATGCCAGCATTTGTAACATTGGGTAGGTTTTCTCGTGGCTCTAATTTAGCAGTTGACCCAGCCAATTTGGATTTTACCGCTTCCTTCTCATATCTTCTGAGCTGCTGCAGCCAGTAGTGTCACGACAGCGGTTTGGGTACCTCTGTAGGCTTTGCGGATCTTGACTGTCTCTGGTGGTATTTCGCAGAGGTCCTTGGTTACCGTATGCAGGACAGCCTGAATATCCCTCCTCCTTTGTTGTGGTGTCATCTAGGTCTCGGATCTCGATGTCTTCTTGTGGCCCTTTGCAGATCACTTTGGCCTCCTCCTTAAGAATGTTTGCGATGGTCTGTTGCAGGCCTTGGCCTTTGTCCACGCTCTTCCGCGAAATCGTAATCAGCAAGTCCCCGCTTCTGGTCTTGTTGATCTGGTCCACCGTTGTGCTAACCTGCTCATCAGGGACGTCCTTCTTTATGCGACGCAGAATCTCGGTGTACTTTGCTTTCTCGGCCGGGCGGATGATCAGTGCGTCGGGTCTGATCCATCTGAGCGGTTTTTTGCGCTTAGGCTCCGGCCTGGGCTTCTTTGAAGGCTTCTTTGGGAGCTGTTCTTTGGCTAGCCTCCGTTTCTCTTTCCTTATGTGGACATCTTTCCAATCAGTCGCGTCTTTTCTTTCGGCGTTCTGCTTCATCACGTTTTTCGGAGGACTTGGTTTCAAGTCCTTTCTCTTCGTCAATCGCCCATCTACTCCGTCTGGGGAGTTTCGGTCCTTCCTCTTGTTAGACTTGTTGGAAGTATGACCTTCGTCTTTAGCATCTGATTCCCGTCATCATCGCCTCCGGTGCCCATTAATTCTTCGATCTCCACAGTAAGTTGACTGCTCTTCTCCGGCGTAAGACGAGGAGTGAGTCGTCGAGGTGACTGCTATTCTTCGTCCAGTTTTTTAAACCTTCGAAGGGCGTTAACTACCCCGGTTGCCTTGGCCTTTACCTCTTTATGGATATTGACCTTTGATTGGACAAACTTATGCAGTTCGCTGGTCAGCTTTTCGAGGCGTTCCAGCGCTTGCGTCCGCTTCATCTCAGCGCTTACGTTAATCGCTGCTTCTTGGGCGTGAGGCCCACTAATACTCCTGTCCTTTTCTTGATTTTTCGTTTCTTCCATGGTTTTGAGTGATACTCCAAAGCAAAAGGTCGTCTCCGAACGCGATGCCTCCGGAAGTGGAGGGGTGATCACTCTTACAGCTACCTCCATTGCTATAAGAGCTTTCGGTCATTGAAGCGGGAAATCTCAACCGCTTCGACCCTGCACCTGCTTCCTTCATCGGCTTCCTCTTGCTCCCGTGGGTGCGGCACGTAGATGCCGGGAGTTACCACCTACACCACGCTATAAGGATCATTTCGCACATCTCTTTCGCGCAGCGTCACCGTATCACCTGCGTACGTGACCCTAGGTCAGATGGTGTGACCAACCCTTCCTGCCGAAAGGGGAGTTTTCGTTTTTTACCGCGAGAGCTATTTTATTTCGCTCTTACCTTCTGCTTCGAAGAACAGCGAGCTTTCTCCGATCCAAAAGGATACACGGACGGTGGCTGTTACTCTTCAGCTCTGATGCCTGATTTGGTCCGCGAGGGCTATTTTATTTCGCCCCAATCCACCGATCTTACCACCGGTTGGGACCCCCCTATCCGCCACCTGGGGACGCGCCCGGTGGGAGTTTGGCTTCTTCCGACGGGTGTGTGTGTAAACCTCTCATAACTTTTGAATGGTTGAACCGATTTCCTCGCGGTTGGTGCTATTCGAAAGAGCTCCGCCAAACTTAGATTAACTGAAAATTTGAACCGATTCGAATCGATAGATTTTGAGAAATTTGGAGAAATCTAAAAAAAAATAGGAAAAAAAATTTTTTCAGAAGTGATTTTTTCGGCATAACTTTAAAATGGCTCTACCGATCGATTTCAAAAACTGATTAGATCTTAACCTTGAAAAACGACGTCGATCGCTGCCAATCCAGTCAAAATTGGTTGATTCGTTCGAGAGATATCGTGAACGAAAGAAAACCGAAAAAAGTGTTTTTTCGGAGTTACTCCGAAATTTCTAGTTTGACCAATTAAAACTTAGAAATTCATTATGAGGCTTAGAAAACTGCGTAGAATGCCGCCAACGGCGTAAAAATCGGTTTATTTATTTAAAGGTTATTGCGGTTTGAAAATTCAAAAATAGTGTTCTATGAAACTTCTATCAGACTTTTGAGCTTAAGAGCTCAAAAGTAAAGAAAAGGTATCGTTTTGAGCTCGAAGAGCTTAAAAAAAACGGCCATGTATTAACGGAATCAGCGAGAAGTTGCAGGGATGGCCTTTAGGGTCAACCGTTTTCATAATTTTTTTATTATTATTTTTTCCGTAAGTTAGTCACTTTGAAATTTTATTTATGGAAGTAAGAAAAGTTATTAAAATCAATTTTTATTATAGCAGTTAATGGTAAATTTTTCTAAATTCCATTTCTTCTGACTCATGCTGAATAATGTTTTCAATATGAATTTAAAATTAAAAGACCATTCAGCAGCCAAAATAAAAGTAGATGTCATAGTGAAACCAATAACTCCTAAAATAATTTCTGAACCGAAGGCAAGAATAAAATTCCATTAAATGGACAAAGAGAGTAAGTAAGCCTTAGCCTCTGATGGTGAGGTCTGCAAATTAAAGCCTATTTGATAAGCTTTCAGATGCAATTTACAAAAGTATTACAAGCTATCGCATTTATTAGTTTTACTTCGCAAACAAACAGTAAGAGTGCGAATTTTCGATGGTTTTGAAGAATTTCAATTTCTGTCATTCCTAATTCTATGGATCCCTCAACGTTTGAAGTAATATAATTTCTGATTCAAAATTCTCATGAAAAATTAAGTTTAACGGCGAACGTTACTTGCCGAAGTTGTTATTGTGGCTTCGATGTGTGTTTTCTTTTCATACTTCGTGTGAAGTAGAGTTGCGTGCATTATCAGATGTATCTAAATCCCCAAAGCTTTAAATTGAACAGACTAGTGACATTTTTTTAGGTTTTATACCCTGAACAAGCTTGAGCCTAAACTACTTACGGACATTGATCAAAGCTTCTTCAAAAGTACCAAGTCATGTCGTTTATAGTTTTCTTATTATCTTATGTAAAATAATTGAATCCCCAAATAGATCGTGACGTTGAAAAATCAAGTAGTTTCCTATTGCAGATTGCTTCAAGTTTTAATGTTGTTCAATTATGATCGATAGAAAATTAGTATCAACTATCCTTGGTGCATCAAATAAATAAGTGAATCAGGGTGGCGAATTTTCTAATTAAAAAATTTTGCATTAAAAATCAAAACGAAAATTTTTAATCCCAAAGTCATAATTAAAAATTTTATTTTCAATTTTTAATCCCAAAATCGGAATTAGAAATTAAAAATTAAATTTTTAATCCTAAAATCAGAATTGAAAATTGAAAATTTCATTTTTAATCCCTAAATCGTAATTAGACCGATCCGTTCCACTCGAGTAGACCAAAGATTTCATAATAACTTTACCATCTCTCTATACCTCTACGTGTAAAAAATGCAATTTCGAAAATTAATTACTCAAAAACATTGCGGTCAATTGATCTGAAATTTCGGTAGTGAATTATTAATATATTCATCTTTCGATAAAAAAAATTTCATAACTTTCTGTTGAAATGCCTATCACGCAACAACTACCTTAAAATAACGCTAGCTTTAAAATAGCCGAATTAAAAAAAAATAATTATTAAAATTCTTTCAAATTAAAATGTAAACAGTAGAAAAAAAAAATATTTAGGAAAATAAAATTAAAAAATTGAAGAATAATATATTTAGCCGATTGAAAACCTCGCCACGTGAATTTAGCCGATTCTAAACTTGGAAATTAATAAAATTAGGCGTTTGGAAGCCTCAGGATTCTAAAAATTAGCTGTTTCTAAACCTTGCAATCATAAAAATTATCATTTATAAACCACATAACTTATTGAATAAGCCTATTATGTTATTAAATGCTCAGGGGGGTTGTCCCCGAAGTCCGACTCTCCGAGGGCCCAGCCTGAGCTCCATCCATTACTGCTGGACCACTCCGCACTACAAGGCCGTTAGCGGCCACAGCAGGCCAAAGTCATTTCCCTAAGTAGACGGAGGGAACCTAATATTACAGCCTTCTGCATCCTGACAGCCAAGAACTCAGATTATGACGTGCAAGCTGGAACTTTGGCAAGTGAAGATACAAAAGACTGTTTCATCCCTCCAAGGACGCCAACGATTAGGACGACTAGTTTGACACGGTAACCTGGGTAAAGTTTGCCAATTTCAAATAGGAGATCCTGATATATTTTTCTTTTGTGCTCTTCTTTGGCTGAGATGTTGTGTTCAGCCGGGGCCGAGAACTCAATGACATAAATGTCACGAGTGGCCTTGTCGAAGAGCACAATATCAGGTTTGTTGTGATCGATCCGCCGGGTTGTTGCAAATGGCATGTTCCAGTAAATTTTGCAGCTGTCATTCTCAACAACCTGGGGAATATCTCCTGGTAGATAAGGCAGCACTGGTGTCATATCAATACCGTAGTAATGACGAAGATAGTAGTACAGTACTCTCAGGGCAGCGTTGTGACGCTGGATATATGTACCTCTCGCCAACACAGGACATGCCGACAAAAGGTGCATGAGCGTCTCCGGGTGTTGTTTACACATCCTAGATGACGTGTCCAGAAGCTGCACCTGGAGCACCTTGCTACGGTATTCTAGAGTGTTAATGACACCATCTTGGCAGGCAAATATGAACCCTTCAGTCTCGGACATCAGGCCAGCTGACTTTAAGAAGGAAAAGGTCAGCTGGGTGGACAAGCCATGATCACGCACGTGTTTGAAGTACACGCTGTGCATGGACTTGTCCATCAGTTCGCCTAGGAGTTGTTTTTCCTCGGCGTTCCTGATGACGCTCTTAAATTCTTCCTTTCGGAGTTCCATAAGAACGTTTATCTCTCCAAGACCAAGGGTTCTTGCTGCATATATAGCTGCCTTATACAAGAACGACCCCTTATGCGCATTTTCATGTTTATGTACGATTTGCATAAGGAAGTCATCCTCGTCTGCAGTGAAATTGACAACCTCGAATGTTAAGCCCAGGACCAAACGATCATGCAGCCGCTCCAAACTCTGCAGACCTCTCCCACCGATGGACCGGGAGAGGTATAATCTGGCGACTGATGAATTGGGGTGCATGCTCCGATTCATATTGATAACCTTACGGGTTTTGATGTCGAGATCTCGTAAATCCTTTCGGGCCCATTTCAGGACACCAAAAGAGTATAGTAAGACTGGGACAGCGAGCATGTTAGTGGCGGAGACTTTATTTTTGCCGGAAAGTTCGGAGGACCAAATTTTCCGGAGTCTCCTAACATACTCACTACGGAGCGTTGCTCGGACTTCAGAGATCGCATGCATGCGGTGCTCTTCCATTCCTAGGTATCTATACAACTCTCCGGCGCCTAATTGTCTTAAGATGCTCCCATCTACTAACTCGACATCATCACCCGTATCAGAGCACTTACCCCTCGCCAGATGTATGACCGCACACTTGTCCAACCCAAAAGACATTCCGACATCTCGTGTGTACTCTGCTACGATGTTCAGGGCTGCCTGTAGATGATCTTCATTAGAACTATATAGCTTCAGATCATCTATGTAAAGCAGATGGGTGATCGAGTATTTTCGATCACCCGGAGGCCCCACAGAGCCATGCGGTGCTTTTAGCATCACGTCACCATGCATGGAAAACGGAAAATGTAAGAAAAATTTCCCAAAGCCCCATACGAATGACGCTATCACGGATATTGATGATTATCCTATATATCGCCGCAGAAATACTGAGAATGGTGGCCACACATTTACAATGCGACTGCCGAATTATCCAAATCAAGCAGAATTTGATAATCAGTGGGTGGTACATATTCACCATTACTTTCAAAAACTTATAAAGCTCATATCAACGTTGAGCTTTGCAGTTCTGTAAAATCAATTAAATACATCTGTAAATATGTAAACAAAGGCAGTGATTTGGCTATATAAGTACAAAATATAAATAAAAATGACGAAATAGCACGATACCAAATGGTTAGATACATTAGCAGCAACGAAGCTATTTGGCATATTCTCAGCTTTCCCATACACGAAAGAGATCCTTCTGTCCAGCATCTAGCAATACATCTCGAAAACGGTCAACGTGTATACTTCACTGAAGAAGATCTTCTCCAACGAGTGTTCGAGGCCCCAAAAATGACACTAACTGAATTTTTTACATTCTGTCAAAGATTTGATATTTTTAGCCGATTTGCAAAGACATTGCTATATAGTTCCGCGTTATTTCACATGGAACAAATCCAGTAAAAATGGGAACCACGCAAACAAGAAAAACGACATCCTTCCATTCCAGGCATATTCAAAGCTTAGAAATTGGGGCGACTTAACGTCTTTTGAATTCCTGCGAACAGTTAATGGTCGAGTATTCAATACATACCAAGATGCATGTCGTGAACTGCAATTGCTAGAAGACGATAACCATTGGGACAGCGCTTGCTGATGCTGCGTTGACATCAATGCCCAATAACATTCGTCAGCTGTTTGCAATTATTTTGACGACGTGTTATCCATCGCAAGCACAAACTTTGTGGGAAAAATATAAAAATTGCATGACAGAAGACATATTGCACCGAATTAGCCAAACAAATCAATGCCAAAACATAGATTATACGCCAGAGATGTATAATGAAGCATTGGTGTTGATCGAGGATTTATGTGTTCTAATTTCAAATTTACCACCTAATCATTATGGTATGCCATCACCTAATCGCCCAGCTACTGACTTAGTCAATACTGATTAACAACGAGAACAACAATATGACCATGGAAATTTAGCTACGATTATCACGAACAGTGAGCCATTACTATCAGCAGAACAAAAAATTATTTATAATCGGATTATGCTGGCTGTTGCTGCTGAACAAGGCGGTATTTTTTTCTTGGACGCACCAGGTGGAACCGGTAAGACATTTTTAATATCGTTGATTCTTGCCAAAATACAGTCGCAACAGAAAATCGCATTGGCAGTTGCATCGTCAGACATTGCGGCTACTCTACCGGATGGTGGGCGAACGGCACATTCAACATTCAAGCTGCCATTGGATATTCATCATAAACCAGATGCAATGTGTGACATCAAAAAGAATAGTGAAATAGCTGCAGTGTTGCGGAAGAGTTTTATAATAATTTAGAATGAGTGCACAATGGCGCACAAATATTCACTTGAAGCATTGCATAGAACTATGCAAGATTTAAACAGCAATAATAAACTTTTCGGTGGTACTATCTTACTTTTGTCTGGTGATTTCCGTCAGACCTTACCGGTTATACCTCGCTCAACTTTTGCGGATGAGATTAATGCATGTTTAAAACAATCATTCTTATGGCGAAGTGTTGAAACACATCGATTGACCATAAACATGCGGGGAAAGTTGCAAAATGATCCATCAGCACAAATATTTTCCGAGCAATTACTAGATATTGGGAACGGTAAAATAGAACTGCAACTAAATACGCAATACATCAAATTGCCAGACAATTTTTGTACTGTTCTTCAAGATAAAAATGAATTGATACAGAGTATTTTTCCGGATATACAGAATAATTACTTGAATTATAACTGGCTCAGTCATCGGGCGATTTTGGTAGCCAAAAATGTTGATGTTGACGAAATTAAGTTCCAGATATAACAGTTGTTACCAGGCGATCTGATGTCTTTTATATCAATCAATACTGTTGTTGATGAAAATGACAGTGTAAATTTTCCAACTGAATTTTTGAATTCACTAAATATACCTGGAATGCCACCCCACAATCTTCAATTAAAGATTGGTTCCCCGATTATTCTCCTACGTAATTTGGATCCACCTCAATTATGCAACGGTACACGTTTGATCATCGAAAAGATCACCAGAAACATTCTTGAAGCAACCATTTTAACTGGGAAGTTTAAAGGAAAAGTGGTCCTGTTGCCACGTATTCCAATGATACCATCAGATTCTACCATACCTTTCAGACGGCTAAAGTTTCCAATTCGTTTAGCTTTTGCCATGTCAATAAATAAGTCTCAAGGCCAAACAATGTCCATTTGTGGTTTAGAATTGGAAAATCCGTGTTTTTCTCGTGAGCAACTATATGTTGCATGTTCACGTGTTGGGAAACCGTTGAATCTATTGGTGTTAGCTAGAGACAGGTTAACCAAAAATATTATGCACCGATTAGTGCTAAATTAAATTAAAATTGAAAGTATTTATAATTTGAAATAATAAATATTACTGTTAAAGATTTAAGATTACCTGCCTTACCTACCTCATTCATAACTTTAAATGTCATATGTTATTTACTAACAACTTTGTAATCTGCTCATTCGTTACAAAATTAAATGGAAAAAATCAATTCTTTTGTATTGATTTCTGCTTAATATAAACTGTAAGACAATCAATCAATCGTGTTCAACGTCCTTCCCCTTCAAATCCCAATCCCGTGAATTTGTGTACCAACTTCAACATTTCCCTCTTGGTTCGTAAATAATTCCATTGTACTATATAAAGGGTTATAGTCGTAGAAAATCTGTCATGGAGGTCACCATATTTTTCTACAAATACCATCTATGTAAAAAGCATGGTGGTCCCCGTGACTGATGTTCTACTACCGTTCCTCTTAAATTGTATACTACAATGTAATATAACAATAACTTTAGCCACAGCAACGCGTGGCCGGGTCTGCTGAACCCGTCAAAAGTTACTACAATGTTTTGAAATTTTTTGTGCTACCTCAATTTTTCTTAGGAGTATATTGCTTTAACTAACAATGTTTCTTTTTTGGGTGATTTGGTCATCTTTCTGGGTTTTTTTGTAGGCTTATCGATAAGAAAATGTTATTTTTGGCGACCACCCCTTTTTTCTCAAGCAATAATTTCTCATAACATAATTTATCTCGTAAAATTTCTCAAGTAGCAAATTTCTCAAGTAAAAAATTTCTCAAGAAGAAAATTCCTCAAGCAGAAAATTTCTCATTGTCAAAATTTCTCAAGGACAAAATTTATTATGTCGTAATCTATCTTATGTTTAATTTAATCCTATAATGATTATGCTGTAAGCTTTAAATTAAATGACTTAGGAGTCTTCCTTAAGAACCCTATTTTGCCCCCCCCCTCTCCTATAATATTATAGTATATATAATAGGGTGCTTTTTTTTTTCAACTATTTTTTTTTCAGTTTTATCGTGAAATTTTGTTGCAAGTACCTAAAAAAAAACCTTGAAAGTTTGGGCACTCAATATTAATATTAAGACCTCTACCCAGGCGTTTAAAGATTTCCCCTTACAAAAACACAGAAATTTTGAATTTTTTATGTTCAAATTTCTATAGCTCAGTAGCATTTTACAGCATTGCTTCGACCGTGGACAAATTTTTTTAGGAATTAAATGTTCTACAAAAGTGTCGTTTGCGGCCAAGCCGTAACTCAAACCGGCGAAGTAGTACAGGACTCTAAACTAGATTTTTCCATTAAATTCGCGTTTTTTCACATTTATCTCGTGAATGACAAAGGCTACAGAAAAAATGTAAATGACAAACTTGAAGAACATTCAATTTTCTACAAAAAAGGTCTTAAGCACCAATTCGCTAAACTCAAAACTTTTAGAGATATTTGATGATATTTTGAAAAGATATTTTTTATCATTTGACGCAATTTTAGATAAACATTCGAAATTACTCAAAATTCATCATCAAATCATCATTAAATATCTCTGAAAATTTCGATTTTAGCGACTTGGAGCTTAGGACTTTTTTTGTAGGAAATTGAGTGCTTTTCAAGTTTGTCGTTTACATTTTTCCTGTAGCTCTTGTCGTTCACGAGATAAATTCGAAAAAAACGCGAATTTAATGGAAAAATCAAGTTTAGAGGCCTGTACTACTTCGCCGGTTCGAGTTACAGCTTGGCCGCAATAGACACTTTTGTAGAGCATTCAATTTTGAGAAAAACCCGTCCACGGTCGAAGCAATGCTGTGAAATGTTACTGAGCTGTAGAAATTTAAACATAAGAAAATCAAAATTTCTGTGTTTTTTTAAGGGGGAATCTTCAAACGCCTGGGTCGAGGTCTTAATATTAATATTAAGAGCCTTAACTTTCAGGGTATTTTTTTTTTTGGGCACTTGCAACAAAATTTCACGATGGGACTGAAAAAAAAATAGTTGAAAAAAAAAAGCAACCTAATATTTAATAAAAATTTATTGATAATTATAAATTTGTTTTTGTTTTCGGCAACAGAGTAATTAAAAAAAAAAAAAAAAAAAAAAAAAAAAGTTTATTTCTGATGTCCGTGACTAAAATTTGTGAAAATTACAACAAATTAATAGAAAATAGCAAATTTTAAATTTCAAGCTACTAACCACTACTATTATGACCATCACCTCCCCTTTTTTGCTCACAGAAAGCTGGGGAAAAAGGGGGGTGAAGTGAGTCGGACCGAGTACTCCGCTGTCCATTTTACATCAACAAATGTAAGAATAATTTGATTTCTGTAAGAAATAAAAAATTTTTGTTGCTTCTTTATCCTTAATCAGAAATTAAAAATACTTTGATAATACAAATATTTTAGATCGAAAAATTAATTTTTAATTTAGTTTTTGAGATTAAAAAAATTTTTTTATTCCGTACTTGGGTTAAAATTCTTTTTTAATTTTTAATTAAGTATTTAGGATTCAAACTTTTGTTTTTAATTTTAATTCCGATTTCTGGGATTAGAAATTTATTATTAATTTTTTAATTCAGTATTGGGAATTAGAAATTTAAAAACTATTTTTAATTAAAATTTTCGGAATTACGAAATAAAAAAAAAATTAATTTGAATGTTAATTCAATTATTTTTTTAATGCATTATTTGCAACCCTGAAGTGAATATAGATTCGCCTTGATACATGCATGAGCAATCTGACATCTATTTAGTGTTTAGCTTGTGCCCTATTTTCCGATTTTGAATAAAAATGTCAGAAAATATTTTAATCCAAAATCGACGAACGATTTAGAGTATGCATATAACAGCGATACTCAGTCAATGCATACGATTATAAGAGTCAGTAATCAGATCGAAATTTTTTTAAGAGATCAAGCACTCGTTATAACACGTGAACTCCTAAGATTCCAGACCTTTTTAATTAATTTAGATTTTGAACTTAAAAACTTACATTTGAACTACTCATTCTAATCATAATATATTTCGTTTACAGGCACTTCTACGAAAAACTCCCTATCAGCGACCATCGATGAAACGGAATCAAATTTACGAAAGTGATGTTCAATCGTTTTCACGACCAAGAAATCAATCGAATAAATCTCATATAACCACAAATAAAACGGCAATCATTAAGACAAATGAACTGGAAAATATCAATAGTTGCCCAACCGAAAATTTCAACGTACTTACCGAAGATAACTTGACCAACAAAACATTTTTAATCGATAACTTTAATACGAATAATTACGAAAAATGTGATCTCACAATCGAGAAAAATATTAATGACCGTCAGCAATATAAGTCTATCGATACTGATGATGTATCATCATTCAAACTTGCTCCAGGTGTGATTGTTGAAGGTTATTGTGCTGATTTTTAAGTTTTTCACGTGATCCAAGCTATATATTATTTAGAAATGTAGGTGTCGCATCAATAAAGAAAAAATAATTTAATTACTGTTGTTAAATAATTGATGACTCATTTGAACGATATCATTATAAAATAAGGATTTCCGTATAATAACTCTGTAATAAATCTTTCACAATATTTATATTAATATCAAAATTATAATCTAGGTGCTGAATATTTATTATGAGCTAACTAATGTTAACATTCTACTAACATTTGATCTCCTCTGCAACAAAATGCGAATAGAGAGAAAAAAATTCGGAAAACGGTTGACTCTAAATGCCATCCCTGCAATACCCGCTAATTCCATACCTAAACGCTTAAAGTTGCCCTGTCGACTTTTTGAGCTCTACAAGAAGAATAGTCTCTGTAGGCAGTAAAGGTCGGATATTTCAGTATGAAGTGTTTAATGTAGGGGTATGCGAATATTCGAATTTACGAATTATTCGTCACTAATCGAATCGAATTTAATCGATTTGAAATTCGAATCAAATATTCGAATAGTTCGAATTATTCGAATATTTGGAATTATTCGAATAGTTTGAATTATTCGAATAGTTTGAATTATTCGAATGTTTGAATCATTCGAATAGCTTGAATTATTCGAATAGTTTGAATTATTCGAATAGCTTGAATTATACGAATAGTTTGAATTATTCGAATAGTTTGAATTATTCGAATAGTTTGAATTATTCGAATAGTTTGAATTATTCGAATAGCTTGAATTATTCGAATAGTTTGAATTATTCGAATAGTTTGAATTATTCGAATAGTTCGAATTATTCGAATGGTTTAAAATATTCGAATAATCTGAATGTTTTAGATTGTTCGAATAGTTTAAATAATTAAAAATTCTTTTGAGAAATGGAGTAGTGTTTTTGTTTTAAAATAAAAAACTTTAATTTATTATTATGTTTGAATGACAACGACAACAGTTTAAAAAGAAATTATTATTATATTCGAAAATAAACAATTAATATTATAATTTTTTTTGTCTAAGATAAATTTTTACGTGAAAATATTAAATAACACACTGTATCTGGGGATAGTGAAGTTCTTTTCTGAGTTACTATATCTCCAGCTGAAGAAAATAGTCTTTCACTTTCAACGGACGTGGAAGGTATAGAAAGATGTCGTCTGGCTAATAATAAGAGTTGTGGAAATTTCGCGGATTCTTCTTTCCACCATTGTAGTGGATCTTTCCAGTTTCCGACTTCCGGTAAATACAGATATTGTACAATTTCTTGATCAAAAGCTCGAGCAATCGATGAATTGTGCTGCTGGCATTAATCTACGTTGCGTCGTTTCATGAAACCCCAAAATGATGAACTATCACTACCACTTGATTCTCGCGCAGGGAGTGGTTCTCCTTCATTAGTTGTTTCCAGGTTGTGATATTCTAACTACTCTTCTTTTAATTCCTTTACGAGTTCCTCTTTTTCCTTTTCATCATCATCTAAACTAAGAAAAAAATCTTTATACCTTGGGTCTAGCAAGGTACTTTTTCGATGTAGAGAGTCTTGACTAATGTCCGAAAATCTTACTTTTAAAGCGCTTAAAATATTACGGCGGAAGTTGTGTGGCATAGGGAATTTTTTATCGTAGAAATAAAGCGGAATATCATTCTCATTATCGGACTTATCTGCATCATTTTTACTTTCAGCTGAATCATTTTATGAAATTTTATCGACGTCGTCATCAGAGTTTTCTTCTTCCCAGTCGCAATCTAGATTTTCCAATGCATACTGAATACCGTATAGTATCGGCTAAATCATTGAAAGAGTTGGATAGTTTGCACCACACGCGATCGTAGTCGCTTGATATAACGGTTGAAATATATTGACGATCTCGATGATAAGTTTTCAATCCAGTCCACTTAAACTCTTTACTTTTGTGCAAACAGATAAGACATCTGATAATGGTTGTCGCAGAGTGACCATTCCTTCCAACATTTCGTATTCGGAATTCCAACATGTTGGGACCATTTGTAATAACTGCAGTGGTGGATGATCACTTAGTTTTTTTTGTGCGTTTTTTAGTTCTCTTCGAGCTGGATCAGAATGGTGAAAGTGAGTTGCAATGCATCTAGCCTAAAATAGTTTCAATAGGATTGATTATTAATAATTATCCCACTATTAAAAGTAGTAATAATAGTAAACATAATAATTATAATAATAATAATAAGTATCATAGCCTCAATAAAATAATCACAAAGATAATATTGATACGATTTGGACATCAATTAATAGTTTATCAATTAAATAGCGTGATTATCGTTGCTGAAACAATTACTTACAAATAATATTAATAAAAATTAAGTTAGCCGACATTAAAAATTTGTAGATTTTTTTTTTACTGAAAAAAATATCACAATAAAATACAAAAAAATTTTCATTCGTCAAAAACTTGAAAAACTATCAGTGCAATTATTTAAAAATATTTTTTAATTCTAATTAAGTATACAAAAAAAAAATCGAAAAATTGAAAATGTCGGCTAACTTTAAATAATAATAAAGTTAGCCGACATTTTTTATTTTTTCATTTTGTTTAATTTATTAAATTAGAATATAAAAAATTTTTTTTTAATTGCACTTAGTTTTTTAAATTTTTTACAAATGAAAATAAATATTTAATTTTTTTGTAATCATTTTTTCAATAAAAAAAATTCTAAAAATGTTTAGATGTCAGCTAACTTTATTGAAATTTATATATAATTTTATTGTCTTATTTTATTATAATTTTATTGTCTATCTAACTTTATTGTATAATGACATATAATTTTATGCTTACTATACTTTTTTAAATAAATAAATATAATACTATACTTTAGCTAATAGATCATTCAGCCCTTTGGTATGTTTTTTTGCATCATTTATATCTAAATTAAGAGTGTGAGCGAAGTGTTATGTCGGAGTGTTTTTGGGATGCGGTAGCGTAAAACGGGGAGGATGGACTAACAATGTAAAGAATACAAATTTTATAGATTTTGATTGTGGAAAGTTTCCGGACTGAAAAACCACGCCTCAGAAGAGATTGAGTGTGCGAATTAGTTTTTATCGCTTAGCGAATTCAAATATAGATAATAGAGCTTATACTCACTGTTAATGAACCTTCGGATCCTATCTCCTTGGACAGCTGCTAGTGCCTCAGGTCGGGTATCGAACTTAATCTTACGGGTAGGATTACGTCGATTTTTAATTTAAATAGTGACTCGAATATGTAGAAACTATTAGTGTTCTTAATTTGTCACGTTTTATTACAAAATATCAACAGCAATACACATAGCAACTTTAATTATTTTCACTTATGAACAATAGCAAAATTTAATTTATAATTACGGTTAACGTCCAATTTGTTTCCTTGAGGAAACAACGCGCAACTCACCAAACAAAAATTATAACTTTGATTCTAACGAACCGAACGCACTAAAGCTTTGGTGCTAGAAGCAAGTTTCTGTGAATGGATTTTATTGAATTATTATTGATTATAAATAATTCTGATTCAACCGCTGAATACACTCAAGATTAAACGGTAAATCGTGGCTATTTTTACTTAAAGTATTATAATAAAATCTAAGATAACGCTATGTCAAACCGGAACTAAATGCACCAAAGAATTAGGCGGCCAAATAGGTATATCTGGGGCGGATCAACTCAGTTAAGTGGAACTAAATGCAACAAAAATTAACTGAAATGAGAACTAGGAGTCGCCTTGTGCAGGCGTTTTTAAAGACTCTTGCTGCTGATGCGGCAAGAATCCCCATCGGTTAATTTGTCCGATGGTTTCAACTGCGGTTCTCGCGCATTATATTATCTATTATAATTTGGATTTTAGGCTTACATGCCCTAAGAATAAAAAAAAAATTTAATAAATATACGGGGCGGACATAACAGAAGCAATAAATGTGATTCCAACCCGATTGACTTATAGCACTTGATATATTCCGACCATTGTCGGTAACAAAATAGATTGGAACCGTTGGTGTATCGAGTAAATCCCATTCAGTTAACATCTGTATCAGTTCTGTTTTCAAGTATATACCAGTATGTTTTTCGAGAAACTGACTCATACCTAAAGTTATATTCTTTAATTGAAATTCTTGAGTCATGTAATATAATGTTAATGATAAATACAAATGATGACCCCGAGATGTCCATCAGTCGGTTGTAAATGACATACTCATTAAGCCAAGTTCTATGTCCCCTTTCAGTTGATTCATCAGTTTTTCTTTGGTTTTGTGGTACAATATTGGTGCAAGGCTTCTAAATAGTGTGGTCCTCGTTTTCTATTGTAGAAAAAGGTTTTAAATCCATGGAAATCATAACCATACATAACTGATCAAGCTCAGCTTTCGATGGTGAAAGTAATGCTTATAATCGTGATGGTTCTTCAGAGAGATCAGTACTCTCATAATTTTTTTTTCCGTTGATTTTTTTTTCTATGCATACGAAATACTGCTCTTTATGTTTTGCTGATAAATGATTAAACATCGGAGAAGTAGTAGCTGTGGATTAAAAAATAAAACTAAATTTAAAGTCAAAATAAGTAAATTAAGAAAAATTGGAGCATTGAAATAAGAAAAAATTATTACATGATGTCAGTTTGAAGTTTGCCGAGCATATTTTACAAATTGCTCTTCTTTCTTTATTGTCGTTGTGAAGGTTGAAGTAATTCCATGCAGGGCTTCGTGTCGATTGATTAGGTTTTTCATTATTTTGGTTGCTACATAAAGATGTTTCTTCAACAGTAACCTCCATTTGATTCTCACTAGATTCTGCTAATGCCGAGTCATGAGATGAGCGGGATACATCCATTTTTTTTTTATCAATTACAATCACTTACAACGTTTATTTTTATTTCTGTATGTATTTAAATTAAATCATATATTATAAATCTTTCTAATAAAACGAGATAGCAATTAAACTTTGTCACCTGTCAGTGACCGCAAATCAATGTTTATTTATTCTGATCTAACCAGGTGCTATCTATATTTGCAGTACAGACTATTGCATTATCATTGGTCGGTGATACTTGTCATAGAAACATTGCGCAGCATCAAGGGAGTAACGATGGCGTAGACCTCATGCCGGGAAGGCATATAGTAGAACTGACGATATTAGACTTTCATAAAGCTTGTTGTATGCGTCCCAGTAGTCACATTCAGCTTTTGCGATTGTTGAGATGGCAGTACCAGTTGCACATTTGACCTTGAGTAATACTAAGTTTAGTCCAGCAAGTCCTAGAGCGGATGAAGATATCTTGACACTTAGGAAGACTAAAGAACTAACTACATCCAGTTGATGTCCCTTGTATGTTCGAAACTCTTCGGGAATTTGCCTTGGTCTACCTGCAATTGGCTTCTATTGAGATGGCAGTTCCAGTTGCATATTTGACTTTGAGTAGTACTAAGTTTAGTCCAGCAAGTCCTAGAGCGGATGAAGATATCTTGACACCTAGGAAGACTAAAGAATTAACTACCTCTAGTTGATGTCTCTTGTATGTTCGAAACTCGTCGGGAATTCACCTTTCGAAGCCTTGAGCTTCCTTGAATGATCCAAGTGTGTGTAAGAAAATTGAAGTATCATTAGCGTATAAGATGGTCATCAGGTCAGATTGTCCGTCTATATTTAGGCCATATAGGTTTCTCTTCCGGAAGAAGTCTTCAAAGTCACAAAGAAAGAACAACAAATCTCCACCCTGAGACAAAAACTAAATTTTTAATTTTTTTTATAATTTGTGTTTTTTTTTTCTTTCTTTTCTGTTTTTTAAATTTTTTTTTTACACGGAATAGTTAAATTCCATCTCAGATTAAATCACTTTAGAATCATGGAATCCTTCGAGGACGATTCAAGAGCGTTTTTTTGTCCCGTGTTCGAAAGACTTTCCGTTCGGAGACATGGCTAGGAGAACTTTCTGTGTAGATACCTCTTTAAACGAGGAAAACCTTAATGCTCAAATACAAACCCTAGCTAAGGGATTACACGATGCCCTTCCCTACTTCAATGGAGAAGGCCCAACCACCGTGAAAGATTTTGAATTATTCGATGGGATATTAAGAAATTGGCTACCGAGTATACCAGCAGATAACCAAGACTTCTTTGCCCGCCGTATAGCCCATAAACTATTTGGACGAGCCAAGAGATTAGTTGAACATGTTGAACTAGCCTCGGTAGAAGATATCTTACTCGTGTTAGGTCGAAAACTCAAAAGGGGAGACCCATATATCACCTGGCAGAAAAATTTAGCAGCTACGGCTCCAAAAGATTCTGAAAATATCAAAGATTTTTATTTCCGGTCAAGCGAGATGATTCCTCGTATTGAGCTCAATGCTTCCGAAGCTGATAATGCCATGGTAAAACGGACATTCGAAAAAACAGCAGCTACTACGTTGTACGAATATTTACCAAACTTTCTACGATGCCTGTGCAAAATAAGAAGAGCAGAAACTCTGGACGACATGTACAAGACCATCGAAAATGACGCGTACAGAAGACCAGAACGTAGACGCGCTATAAGAGACGACGGACTCATACCGGGAGAATTGCTTCCACCCTCGGTAGAATTTCACAGACGATCTGGACCAGACGATAACAGATATTACCCGCAAATGCCGAGATCTTCTCGTGATTATGACGATCGAGGTAATTATCGTGAATTACCTCGCACATTAACATATCAAGGATTTAATCAAGCTTCCAAGGCAAACGCACCTGGGCCATTACACACTAATGACTATTACGATGACCCATTCCCTTGACACATACGAAGACAGACGCTATGGTGCAAGTTAGCAACCGGAACCGCAATTGATGGGTTCTACTTTCGCGTTTGGAACTGAACAAAACCCTCAATATGCGCCTAGGGCACAGGGTTATTATCAACCGTGAATTTACCATAATTACAATCAAATTCGTTATCATCCGGGAGTACTAGGTCCTACTAGGAGAAGGGTGCGCTTCGAAGAAGACGAGGACTCAGAAGAAGCTAAATTACGGCACAAATCGGACCCTTCGATACTCTGTAACTGTCCATTCTGCCCAAAGGGAGAACGTCGTGACGCTTACGATCCTTTAAAAGGGTCAGGCGGTCGTCAATCGGAGGCAATGGCGAGTATGCCCATCCAGTCTCCGTCTACTTCAATGAGAGTTCCGAGCAACTATCAACCATCCCAATGGAGCCAATATCGGAGTTATCAGAATCAATATCCTCGATCAATTCTCCAAAATTATCAGAAACAAGTCCTAGAACATCAATCAACAATGACGGTACCGACGTCTTCTCCCAGATTGGAACAACCACAACTACTAAGTCAGAACAACATGACGTCACAACCGGGACAGCAGAACCCGCAATTGATGACCGCAAGAGAGCTACGAACCCAGGCGAGGACGAACCAAAGTGTCTTACAACAGGAAGAGGCCCCACAGTCCATCTACGAAGTCCAGCACTCCGAAACGGGGGAGTAAACGCTCTTCTCGACACCTGGTCCGACCTTAATCTGCTCTGCATCGAAGAACTATGCGACGAGGCCCTCTGTAACATCGAAAATACGGGATTAGTCGGAGGATTAGTCGGAGGAGCCTTTAATTGATTACCTCCGGGCTTACGTAGATAAATTTAGTAACTGGGAACGGTATATCCCAATGGCAATGTTAAATTATAATACCACCGTTTATTCAGCAACAAAATTTACACCATATAAAATTTTGTATGGAAGAAAAGCTCGAAGTCTGACTCAATTCCCGGATTTCAGTAAAATCGAATCATATAACGACTATTTAGCGGACTTAATTAGACGAATATCCGAGATTCAACGAATATCCGCGGAAAACTAGAGCGAAGCACGAATCAAAAGTCCGATTCGACAAACATACACACCCGGCAGAATTTAATGTAGGAGACCTCATATATACGTTGAAAGAACCTAGAAAAAATAAATTAGATCTTTATTATACCGGGCCATACGAAATAGTCGAAATAAACGAAATGGGTAGTTTAATAATAGAAAAAGAAAACGGGAAACGGAAATTACTTTATCCAAATAAGGTTAAACCAGCCAGCCGCGAAAAATTTGACTAAAAAGTATCCAAGTCGTTTGTTTCAGAAAATGAATCCAACATGAACATTGTGCTACTTCTCCTCCTGGGGCACAGATACCGGACCTTGGGCACAGGGGAAGTCAAAATAAAACCAATGGAGGCAAATCCAGGTCTGCTGTATGATCCGTTCAATAAAATCCATCTAATACGAGAAGAATGGCAACTGGTTAGCTCCATCAACGTCGAAAAATTGGTGAATCTGTATCCACATTCCAATCAAAGTCTATGGGAAGCTTACGGAAGATGCTCGGCAAAATTTAATCATTCAATCGGCATGTCATATCTGAGGGTCAATAGCCATCAACAAATACAGGCAGAAATTGAGCAAGCTCAACATCGGATGAGACAATTCCTCGAAGATCCACGGCTAGAAGAATTCAACCCACGAAACTGCAACACGAGAGCCCCCTGGTTCGGCTTCGTAAGCACAAATCGCACGTGAGTTGTTCAGAACCATGGACTACAGTGACAAGGAACACACCACCACGGAAATAGACAAATTATACCACGACAACAGGGAATAGGTACACTTATCACAGAACAACACTCACATCATCAGGAGTTAAATAAACGAAATTCTAAAACATGAAGTAAATATAACCGAGAGAATCAAGGAACTGGTTTGAACATCAGCTTACCTAAAGCAAGCAGTAAATAAACAACTGAGCGACCTTCAGAGAAGTCAATTATTCTCGATGGCTGGAGAGGAGCATATTCATTTGATGACCAACCACCTAAAGACTCTCAATAACGCAGAAAAAACCATTGAAGAAACAAAATGGGGTAAACTCACCTATTTAACAGTGTCAGCTAAACAACTACATCGAGCAACTACAGATATGATGAAAATACATCCAACGTTAAACCCACCTCGACCTCTGGATCACATGGACATCAAAGCACTAGCCAGGGTATCAACAGTGGAAACAGGAAAAACAAACGGACACTTCCTAATAATAATCACCGTGCCGCTTTTTGACCAGATGCCATGGTTAGCGTACGAACTTAAATCGCTACCGAAACCTGAGAAAATTGGTGACCAAATATCAACATTGACAATCTAACCAACATCGAAATATGTAGTTGTTAGAGGATACTACACTATATATTAATGATGATAATAATATTTGCAAGATTGATTAATATCACCGGCACACAAAAAAAAAAAAGTTGTCTGTACTTGGGACGCGCCACATATATTCCCATGTAATTTGACCCGCTGAACCCGAATTTGAGGTCCGTTTGGCCCCTACACCCTAGGATTTTGAGAAAACTGTAAAAAACCGAAAAACGGGAAAATTGGGGGTTTTGGTGATTGAAAAATTTTTTTAGATTCTAACTATGCATGATTTTCATGTATTTCGATCTGCTTTATACTTATCTGAAGTGTACTCAGACCAGCAGCCATTAAAAGTCTAAGTAAATCCCGAAAAACCCATGAAAATTGCGAAAAAAAAACAAAAAATTCCCAATATTGTGATAAAAAAAAATGTATTGAGCTAAATATATGATGATTTTCATGTAGGTTTATCGACGACATATAAATCTCCAACTTTTATAACTCAGACGTCTCGAAAACATCAAACAAATGTGCAAAAAACCCCGAAAATTGGAAAAAAATCAAATGTAATATAATAAAAATCGAGTTATTATTCAAAATAAATAAAAAATCATATCATTCGATCTGTGGTGCATAAAAAAAAGTATTTCGTCCTAAGACTTAAAAAATTAATTTTTTCGGAAAATATCATCAAAACCCTTTGGATTTGAATTTTAATTCGTTCTCCGCTTATATCTCACCCTTTTATCTTCAAACGTCCTGCATAAAGGGTTTCTCTTTCGTTTCCTCTCTTCTTCGGGTAAATCTCTCTTCAGAGTCCAACAATGATCTGCCATCATATTTACATCCCACGTTCCTTGATATCGTTTTTCCATCACACTAATGTCTTGATGGAATCTCTCACCTTGCTCTTCACTAAAATCACCAAGATTTTCAGGAAAGTGTGAAAGATGAGAATGTAAATAGTGCAATTTTGTATTCATTAAGCAACCTAAAGTATTATAGTTGTATAACAACTCGTCAACTAAAGTTGCGTAGTTATCACTTTTCGTATTCCCTAAAAATTGCTGTGATACTTCCTTAAAACTTCCCCAAGCTGCTCTCTCAATCTCGTTCATCTCATATTCAAGATTAGCATCCTGGAATAGAGTCCGAATTTGGGGTCCATCAAAAATTCCTTCTTTTAATTTAGCGTCACTTATAGCTGGAAATTTTTCGCCCAAGTACTTAAAACAGTTTCCATCTTTATCCAGAGCTTTGACAAATTGCTTCATAAGGCCAAGCTTGATATGAAGTGGGGGCAGCAAGTACTTGGAAGGATCAATTAGAGATTGTCGCGTAACATTGTGAGAACCAGGATTCAAATTTGTTCTTGTTGGCCATTCTTTTTGAATGTAATGATTCTTTTCGGTCTCGGCTATCCCACAAACATAAGAAGCAGGGCAACCTTGTGGACCCCCGTTGTTGGCCTAGCAATATTGTTGCAATTTTCAGATCACCACAAACCTTCCATTGATGTTCTGAATAGTTTATTTTATCTAATACAACCTGTAAATTGTCATAAGTCTCCTTTAGTTTAGTCGAATGAGCTACTGGAATCGGTGCCAATAAGTTTCCATTATGAAGAAGCACAGCTTTAAGACTTCGCCTAGAGGAGTCAATAAAAAGCCTCCATTCTTCGTCTTTGTAAGTGTTTGGCTTCAACTCATCGATCAGTCCTTTTACATCTGAACAGTACACAAATGAATTTTCGCTGTCTTTTGTAAAATACTTCCGGAACTCTTTTTCCCTATCACGATAAAAATAAGCTGTTGTATTTTTAGCTAATAAATTTTTTTCCTTAAAGCTGAGGCTAAATGTTCAGCTTTTACCTTAGATAGTCCTAAGTCTCGTACAAGGTCATTCAATTCAAGTTGATCGAAGACTTCAGGGTCTTTACTTCTAGGAACACCACTCGGGATGTATTCTTCATCCTCAGAATGGATCTCTTCGGGTTCAGGATCGATTTCTTCAAAGTTATCTTCAACTTCCATCTCTTCATGTTCATTCACTGGTTCAGGAGCTGCAGGTTCTTCGACATTCAAAACTTTTTCTGCTGGCACAACTGATGTTACGTTGGCATATTGAATTTTATGTTTGGTTGTCGAAGAAAACCTGAAACTTCCGTCGTGCAAAAATAGCAGTTTTTGACTCGTTGGTGCAGACCAAATCACAGGTTTTGAAAATTTCAAGCACTGTTTACTTTTCGTCTGCTCCCAACGAGTAAGCATCGTGTGACACCGATTGCAAAGTGAATGTGGTACCCAAGTTGCTTCCCCGTTCGTAATCTGGATACCGAGGCAGGTTTCGTAGACATTCGTCAATTTGTTTGAAAAAGATCTACGACTTTTCGTTACTTCAAATTCTCCACATATGTAACAGAAGCAATTGGAGTTTTTGTTACATATGTGAGAGACACTTCTTGTCATATTAAACGCTTCAGAAGCCAAGTCACCCACTAATGAAGAGCTGCAGTCACTTGATGACGACGCCTGCGAGCCTGCTTTCTCACTCTGACCAGACGCCGATACTGGGATTCCGGGTCCCTGCATCGTAAAACACTTATTACTTGTGCCTGCCATGACGGCATTCAAGCCGTTAACCCAGGGACTATGCCAGACGGTCCTGTTGCCCGCCGTCACCACGTGGAGGTGCCCTGGTTACAGGCACAAGCATTTAAGCAAGAAATCGATTCTGAGCCCAAAAAGTTCCTAGAAGTGAAAACCCTGAAACATCAGCTTAAAGAAAAAAAAATTTATTAACTAAAAATACAACAGCTTATTTTTATCGTGATAGGGAAAAAAAATCTGATAACATTTTTAAAACGGCGAAAATTCATTAGTGGACTGTTCAGATGTAAGAAGTTTGATTGATGAGTTAAAGCCGAACACTTTCAGGACGAGGAGTGAAAGTTTTTCATTGCTTTGTCTAAGCGAAGTCTCAAAGCACCGACTCCAGTAGCTCATTTGACCAAAAATCATTGAAAAGTTTGTGGTGATCTGAAAATTGCTACACTAGTTAAGCCAACAATCTGGTTCACAATATATCCCTTCTTGTATGTTTGTAGGATAGTCACGATCGGAAAATTCCCTACAGTAGAAAAGAACGGCCAACAAGAAAGAATTTGAATCATGGTTCTCACAACGTTATGCGAGAATCTCTCATTAATCCTTACAAGTACTTGCTGCCACCACTTTATATCAAGCTTGACCTTATGAAGCATTTTGTCAAAGCTCTCGATAAAAATGGCAACTGTGTTAAGTACTTGGACGAAAAATTTCCAGCTATAAGTGACAATAAATTGAAAGAAGGAATTTTTTATGTACCCCAAATTCGGACTCAATTCCAGGATGCTAATCTTGAGTATGAGATGCACAAGATTGAGAGAGCAGCTTGGGGAAGTTTTTAAGGAAGTATCTCGAAATTTTTAGGGAATGTGAATACAAAATTGCACTATTTACAATCTCATCTTTCACACTTCCCTAAAAATCTTGGTAATTTCAGTGCAGAAAGAGAAGAAACATACCACAAAAAAATGAGTGGATGTCAATATGATGGTAGATCATTGTTGGACTCTGAAGAGAGATTTACCCGAAGAAGAGAGGAAACGAAAGAGAAACCCTTTATGCAGGACGTTTGAAGATAAAAAGGGTGAGATATAAGCGGAGAACGAATTAAAATTCAAATCCAAAGGGTTTTGATGATATTTTCCGAAAAAATTAATTTTTTAAGTCTTAAGACGAAATACTTTTTTATGCACCACAGATCGAATGATATGATTTTTTTTTTATTTATTTTGAATAATAACTCGATTTTTATTATATTACATTTGATTTTTTTCCAATTTTCGGGGTTTTTTGCACATTTGTTTGATGTTTTCGAGACGTCTGAGTTATAAAAGTTGGAGATTTATATGTCGTCGATAAACCTACATGAAAATCATCATATATTTAGCTCAATACATTTTTTATCACAATATTGGGAATTTTTGTTTTTTTTCGCAATTTTCATGGGTTTTTCGGGATTTACTTAGACTTTTAATGGCTGCTGGTCTGAGTACACTTCAGATAAGTATAAAGCAGATCGAAATACATGAAAATCATGCATAGTTAGAATCTAAAAAAATTTTTCAATCACCAAAACCCCCAATTTTCCCGTTTTTTTTCGGTTTTTTACAGTTTTCTCAAAATCCTAGGGTGTAGGGGCCAAACGGACCTCAAATTCGGGTTCAGCGGGTCAAATTACATGGGAATATATGTGGCGCGTCCCAAGTACAGACAACTTTTTTTTTTTTGTGTGCCGGTGTATTTAATGATATTTATTCACTTATTATTTACATAAGTCACTTAGCGTCTCTTTTATATCTATCTAGTCAGGTCACAATCAATAATAATAATAATAATGATAATGCACAATTACGCCACAGCTATGGCGTGCTAAAAGGCGGGATTATTTGAATCTGTGCGGGATTGTTTGTTGGAGAGAGTGAGAGGGTTTCCCGCTCCGATGACTGGCGCTTTGGTAGGTTTGATTTGACTTCTGGCCGCTGGGAGCGCGACCGAGGCAGCAGGACCGCCACAACCACTCCCCCCCGAGTGGCTTTCGGCGGGAGCCTTGAAAGTCACGGTCCGTGCATAGGTCCTCTTTGGTGGGTCCATTGTTGATCCCCAGTGATGTGCTTGGGCTTGAATCGATGTTGGATTGACAGCATCTGCTTCATTTTTATTTTCAGCAAGATCACTGTCAGTTTTGCTGCAGTAGTGAGGTTTCAGTCTGTCCACAGAAACGTTTTTTTCTTCCGCGTTTATGTCCAGTTTGTAAAGCCTGTCGGTGAGACGGCTGTCGACTTTGTACGGGCCTTGGTAAGGTGGTTCAAGAGGGGCTTTTACATGATCGCTGCGTAGCCAGGCGTGTGAACACGTTTCCAGGTCTTTAAGTATGAAGACTCTGGCCTTCGTGTGATGAGCCGTTGGAGTTGGGCGAATGCCGCGCATGAACTCCCTGTGTTTCTCTACAAAGATCTGTGGATCAGGTGGAAGATCTGCTGTGACGAAGAATTCTCCTGGTATTCTCAGGCACGTTCCATATAACATTTCCGCTGGAGTGGCCTGGATGTCTTCTTTAAATGATGTTCTGAGTCCTAGTAGGACAGTAGGCAGGATTTCGAGCCAGGGTGTTGGCGAACACATGAGCGCCGCTTTAAGTGTGCGGTGCATGCGTTTGACGATGCCATTTGACTGAGGATGGTATGCGGTCGTTCGATTTTTTTCTGCACCTACTAGGTTTGCCAGGGCCTTGAACAATGCGGACTCAAACTGAGCTCCCTGATCTGATGTGATCGTGATTGGGGATCCGAAGCGAGATATCCAGTGATTGAAAAGTTCAGTTGCCACCGTGTCAGCTGTCATGTCCATAATGGGTACAGCTTCTGGCCATTTTGAGAAACGGTTGACCATGGTAAGACAGTATTGATAACCTTTTACGTTTGGTAAAAAGATTATGTCGATATGTATGTGGTTGAATCTCGAATCAGGTACCTCAATGTGATTCGGTTGAAGACGTGTGTGTCGGTGTACTTTGGCTTGCTGGCAAGGCGTGCATTCGCGTGACCATTGAGTAGCGTCTTTTCAAATGCCGGGCCAGGCGAATTTTTCTCGGAGTAACCTTGACGTTGTTCTGCCACTGGGATGAGCCGGTTCGTGGACCTTGCTGAACGCGACTCTGCGTAGTGAACCTGGAATATAAGGCTTCACTTGTCCTCCGGAGATGTTGCAGTATATTTTAATGCCGTTTTCGACTTCGATTTCTTGCAGCAACAGTGACGTAGGATGTTGAATCATATTCTGTAATTCTGCGTCTTTGCGTTGCTCGTTGGCGATCCTCTCAGGGCTGAGCACCGTTGGCATGTTTATTGAGTATATGCGTGAAAGTGCGTCGGCAACTATGTTTTCGTCGCCTTTTACGTACTCAATGTCAGTTGAATATTGAGAGATGTAATCTAGCTGTCTCAGCTGGCGCTCTGAGGCCTTGTCGTGCTTTTGTTTGAAGGCAAATGTGAGCGGTTTGTGGTCCGTCTTGATGATAAAATGTCGACAGTCTAGCAGCTGTTGGAAATATTTTACGGCAGCAAAAATAGCCAGTAATTCACGGTCATAGGTACTATACCGTTGTTCTGTTGGAGTTAATTTCCGCGAGAAAAATCCAAGAGGTTCCCAGTTGTTGTCGATTTGCTGTTCCAGTTTGGCACCGATGGCTGTTGATGATGCATCAGTGGTGAGCGCGAGGCGCGCGTTTGGTGATGGAAATGAGAGAAGAGTGACGTCTGCCAGTTTCTTTTTGCAATCTTCGAATGCTTTGTCAGCCTCAGGTGTCCAGGGAATTTTAGACTTGTCTTTTTTAATGGAGCGTTTCAGGAAGTTGTTGAGTGGTATCTGAGCATGGGCAGCTTGTGGAACACATCTTCTGTAGTAGTTTATCATGCCGAGGAAACGTCTGAGTTCTTCAATCGTTTCAGGTTTTTTATAATCAAGTATCGCTGAAACGCGTTCGTTGATTGGTGTGTAACCATCTGCGCAAATGTAATATCCGAGAAAGTTGACTTCAGGTTTTCCGAATACACATTTATCGTTGTTGATGCTGAGTGACTGATCTTTGAGGCGTTCAAAGACAGTCTCGAGGTGTTTGACGTGCTCTTCTTCGTTTTTTGACATGATGAGAATGTCATCTATGTAGACAAAAACGAAGTCGAGGTCACGAAAAATGGAGTCCATGTATCGCTGGAAGGTTTGTGTGGCGTTTTTGAGCCCAGATGGCATGACCACGTACTCGAAGAGTCCCCATGGAGTTATTATCGCCGTTTTTTGGATGTCATCTGCGTGCATGGGCACTTGGTAGTAAGCTTTGTCCAGGTCCAGCTTGGTGTAGATGCGTGTGTCAGTTAGCCGTTGGAAGAGGTCTTGTATCAGCGGTGGTGGATACCTGTCCTGCACAGTATTGGCGTTCAGGTTGCGATAATCACCGCAGAGTCTCCAAGTGCCATTTTTTTTTTAGCCATGTGTATGGGGCTGGCGTAAGGGCTGTTTGATGGTCTCAGGATGCCTTGATCAAGCATGTCAGCAATTTGATTCTTAGCTGATTCTGCTTTCTCGCCTCCAAGCTTGCGTGCGCGTGCTGTGGTGGGCTGTCCTTCTGTTATGATGTGATGTGCATACTGTGTGTTGACGGAATTTTTCTTGCTGATCGGCTTCGTGATCTCGATGTATTTTTGAAGCAAGTCAGCATAAATCTGGGGTAATTTTGAATCTATTGTTGAAATATTATAAGTCTGCGTTGATAAGGTCTCTCCTTTTGTTGAGAGGGACGTGAGCGGGTCGATTAGCCGCTGATTCTTGAGGTCGATTAGTAGATTGTGTTGAGTCAAGAAATCTGCCCCAATAATGGCTGTTTGGACATCGGCGATGATGAAAGGCCAGGAGAACTTCCTGCGTAGTTTCAGGTCCAGTAAAATAGTTTTAGTCCCATAGGTGCTGATGGCGGATGCGTTTGCTGCGTAAAGTGTAAGTGGATGCTTATTTAGTTTGTCGTTCACGTGACTGGCTGGAATGATAGAAACGATCGACCCCGAGTCGATCAAGAATTTTTTGTTGGTATTGCGATCATACACGTGAAGACGTAGTTCTTGAGGCGGTAGATTTGTTTCGCTGTCACCAACTGCCCCAACTGTTGACAGCGGAACTAGTTTCCCGAGTTAACGGGGTGACTGGAACGAACTTGCATGGCTGGACGCATTTTCTCGAGTCGTTTCCCCAGCGTTGGTGATAGTAACAGTATCCGTTAGGGTTGGGTGTTGAAGTCCTGCCTCTGGACTGCGATCTACCGTAGCCTTGGTCAGCTCTGGATTTACGTTGGCTGAGATTGTTGATCAGCAAGAGCTGCTGCTGTAGCTGAAGTTGCATGTTGCTGATGTCCTGTTGAAGACTTTTCATTGTAAATTTAAGCTCTGACATTTGTTGTTCGAGCTGAGCCTGGCCTGTGGAGAGTGAACGTTCTCTATTGTGAACAGCATAAACCGAGCTGTTTCCCATGCTGAGCACGAGTCGGTCTGCCAGTTCCGCCAAGCCGTTGAGGTCATTGATGTGAGGTGAGACCAAGAGGTACGGCCGAATCCAGGCTGGGAGACGCTCTTTCCAGAGCTGGTGTAATGCGTCGTCGTTGATCGAACCTCTTGCCAGTTCACGCATCTCTCGGAGGAGCTGCGAGGGTTTTTTGTCACCAAGTGTCATGTCTCTCAGGAGCTTAAGAAGTTGTGTCTGTCTAGAATCAGAGAAACGACTGAGTATTGCGTTCTTAATTGTACGGTACTTATCTTGAGCTGGTGGATTGCTGATGATGTCCCAGAGCTGAGTTTGTATGTTGGGTTGGAGAGCCTTTAACGTCTGGCTGTATTTCTGATTGTCACTCGTGATGCGGTTTGCTAAGAAGTCTGCTTCGGCGATGGCAAACTACATTTCAGGTCTGTCCGAGGTGAACTGTGGCAGGTGGAGGTTGACAGCAAGTATTTGTGAGACATCGAATGGTGCAACTGGTAATGTTTGCTGTTGTTGGGTTGTCCCAGTGTCACCTTTGTTGTTACCATCATTGTTGCTTTTGTCGTCAACACCGGTGTCTTGAGTTTGTGTCACTATGCCCGATTTGGATGTTTTGCCCAGTGGATTACCTAGTGGTAAGTCAAACTCAAGTAAAGAATTATTGAGATCGTCTGTTGGTTTGTCTTTATTATTTGTAAACATCGTGTCTTTTTTCGCGGGTGTTCTCAACATGTGTTTTTAGGTTACCGGCGTCGGTTGCTTTCGCACTTATTTCTTGCAAAATTAAATCACGTCGGGGTCACCAATTATGTAGTTGTTAGAGGATACTACACTATATATTAATGATGATAATAATATTTGCAAGATTGATTAATATTTAATGATATTTATTCACTTATTATTTACATAAGTCACTTAGCGTCTCTTTTATATCTATCTAGTCAGGTCACAATCAATAATAATAATAATAATGATAATGCACAATTACGCCACAGCTATGGCGTGCTAAAAGGCGGGATTATTTGAATCTGTGCGGGATTGTTTGTTGGAGAGAGTGAGAGGGTTTCCCGCTCCGATGACTGGCGCTTTGGTAGGTTTGATTTGACTTCTGGCCGCTGGGAGCGCGACCGAGGCGGCAGGACCGCCACAAATACCTCGTGTCAGAGCCATCTTTCGACGAAAATTTTCTCGCTGGATAGGACTACATCAACAGCTGCAAGCCCATCGGACCAGACATGGCATGTCCGCCTGACCTTCCGTCTAAAACAACCAAGTTGGAGAATGAGCTAGATTGTGAAATAAAATTGTTAATGGATCCAAAAACTGAAAATCTCCAGGAATGTAATATAAGAATAATTCCAAAATGCAAATTGACTTCGATAAAAATAAATGAGAAAAACACCTAGGCATATTCGACGTGCAAACAAGAAAATATTCAATGAAGATGTTCAGGACAAACAGCTGAAATCGCGTAATTAATGGAACTGGACTCATACACATCCGACAAGGATGCCAAGTGAACTGCAATGAATATACAATCCTAGGAATTGCAAGAGAGTCAACAAAAATAGACCTTATCGCCCCGAGTATTAACCTCTCCATGGAAACCTTAAACTCGAGCCTAAAAATGAACGACGCAGCTCCAAATTCGTTCATGCAAAGTCAAGACCCAGCTACAATCATCGACAAATTTAAACGTTGGGGCCAAGGGCTAGAAGAAAACGAAGAAAAGATGTCATTGATAGCCCTGGAACATCAAAAAGAGGAAATCAACCGTAAAATAACCATCGGATCGGTAACAACATTAGAAATAATATCACTCATAATAGGGGGGATAGCTTTACAAAAAACTATCCGCCAATTCCTATCCAAACCTCGCAAGCCCAGCAGAGTCAACGAAAAACCAGTCGTAATTCAACTACAAACTGTTGAAGAAAAGACGTTAGGGATGGGCGATATTAAAAAAAAATATCGATATCGCAACATCGATTATCTAAATTTTATACTATCGAGCTATCGATATTCCAAATTAAATATCGATATATCGATTTTTGATATCGAGTGTTAAAATAGGAGCGAAAATTCAAAAATCTTAAAATTATTTAGTAAGTGAAATTTTTTAATTAAATATGTAAAACATAATGTAAATAAAATACAGATTTTATTACCAGTCAATATGAAAAATTAACTCAAAATTATCAATTCCAGTCTGAAAAATTAACTCAAAATTATAAATTCCAGTCTTCAGCACTTAAACTACTTAAAAATAATAATTCATTAAGATGATTTGGAGACAATCGATTCCGATCGTCAGTTTTAATATTTCCAGTCGTCGAAAAGAGACGTTCACTCGGTACAGAAGTTCCAACGACGCATAAATATTCAATTGCAACATTGTATAAATTCGGATAACTAGGTTGCAGTAAATTCCAATGTTTTAAAGGATCTTCAGTCCTTGAAATGACAGGTTGAGACAAATACTGCTTTAATTCAAAAGTTAAACCATCGGTGCTATTTTTTGCTGCACCCGTTTTTTTTACAAGATCGTCATGATAATTCCAAATATCATTTTTTAAATGATTGTTTTCAGTAACCAATTGCAATTGCAGTTGAATAGGATCAGGAGAAACAGCTGACTTTATTTTACGATTGATAATATCAATGGCATGAGAAGCACTCATTGCCTTTTGAAAATGTATTTTCTTGAATCTTGGGTCCAGTATTGTAGAAATACATAAAATTTCAAAAAATTCAATGTCATTGAATCGTTTTTCAATTTGATAAATAATCGCCTCTTTAAATTCGACTCCAATTGCGGTAGTAGGTACTCTTTGTCTAATTGTATTTTTCATACAAGCTACAATTGGTATTATGATACTACATGTTAGATAAGTATCACCACTTATTTCAGTTATTACTTTGGCGATAATTTGCATTACATCAACGATGTCTTTGAGAATAGCGATCTCTTCGTGAGATAACAATGGAGGAGGACTGGCACATTTTGATGTAACTGGATATACATAATCTTCTAGCTGAAGGTATCGTTCAAGCATTGCGAACGTTGAACTCCAGCGAGTTTCGACGCTTTGAATAAATCGAAGTGCTGTACCTTCAGTTTTTCCATCACGTCTTTGAAGCCTTAATAATTCATCACATGCAGGAACACGTTTTCTGGTAGTTGTCACAATTCGTTTAACCTTGTTAATGATTTTTAATACAGGTATTATTTTAGATACAGCATCAGGAACAATGTGAGAGACACGATGAGCGAAACACGGAAGGCCTTTTTTTTGTCCAAAAGTATCATTAATTGCTTTTCTCATATTTGCGGCGCTATCACTGATAACAGCAGTTATTTTATTGATATTTAAATTAAATGACTCTAAAATTTTCAATAAGGACTCCGAAATATTGCTACTGGTATGTTCAGCATCTAAAGGTTCAACACACAAGTTATTGCTTTTTATTTCAAGATAATCCTTTTTTAATAAATAATGCACTGTTGCACCCAAATAACTTTTTTGAGAGACGTCAGTCCAAATGTCACAGGTAATAGAATGAAATGAGCATTTTTCTAAGCTCTTCATAACTTTAGTTTTAAGCGTGTCATATTTGGCAGATAATAAATTCGTAATCGTTTTACGACTAGGTAATACATAGCGAGGTGAGGCAGTCTTCACAAATTGTTGAAAACCTTTTTTTTCTGTAATCCTCAGTGGCATATAATCAACTGCAATCATGTACAACAATGAATTTGTGAGTTTTTCGGCTTCAACACCTCCATCTATAAAACAATAAATACAAAATCAAAATTCATCAAATTTTAAACTGAACCTAATTGAAAAGGTCAATTTTAAAACTAACCTTCATATGATTTAGCACGTTGATACATCTGCATGATGGGATTCTGCTAGTCAACAAGATTTCCACTAGAAGTCTTTGATCTCTTTAGATTAGAAACATCGGAAGACTGCTCAACATTGACAACTTTACGTTTTTTATTTTTTTCTTCAAAATTATTTCCTATAAAAGATTTATGCTTTGACAGCAGATGCGCTCGTAAATTCGAAGTATTTCCGGACGTTTTGAAAATATTTTCACACAAGTTACACCGTGCAGATGATGAATTTACTGATATAAAATAATTCCAAACTTCGCTTTTGTTTTTGGAGCTAAAAAAAAAATTTTTTTTTTTAAGTTACTATAAAATTTACTAAAGTAAACAATATAAAAATATTCAATAAATACGTTCAAACAGAAAACAAACTATACATACATCGACGATTTACCATTACCAATCACAGGAGAAGTGGGAATCGATGGATTATTATTATCTTAAAGAAGTAAGAATATTAAAAATGATTTTAAAGTTTAAAAATGTTAACGAAATTCAAGTGATGATGACCATAAATGAATGTAAATTCAATCAACGTTCATAAGTTTTTGAATAAAAAAAAAAAAAGTAAATAATAATGATAATAATAAAATAGAAATTTAAGAAAATGTACATAGATTATTTTAATCGTCTTAGCCTGCATTCAAAAATTTTTTTATTTATATTTTGTTTATCAAATTTTTCTAAAAATTTACTATATTATTTACCATTATCAGGTGTTTGATTTTTTTGTGGAATTTGTTTAAAAGGATCAGTAAGCTGGCGGGTTGTTTTGTCGAAAGAAGGTTGATCTTCAATACTTAAAAGTTGAGATGGATACTTGAGAACATCACTTATGTAAGAGATGAAATAATAAAAAAGATGATTGCAATTATACACAAACACACACATGAAATCATAAAAAAGATCATTGAAATTATACACAAACACACACATGAAGATGTAATAAAATTTTTAAAAAACTCTTATGTATACGTACTAGTCAACATTATCAGTCGATCTCCAAATGCGATCAATTACACCATCACTTACAGAGATTTGATTAGAATTGATAAGTGAGTTAATAAAGTAATAGGCATGTTCATCATTATCTGAAAAATTATAAAATATAAAAAGAATCGTTGATTGATATAAAATTAAATAATTATAATACTGAAGTTAGCTGTCAGCTGTAAATTTTAAAAATTTTTATCACAGATCAATTACAGTAAGAAAATGTTTCTAACAATTTTCACTTGTAACTTTTGTTAATTTTCACATGTGAAATTTTTTAATTAAAATTTTTTTATAATAATTTAATTGCCATCAAATTTGAAGAATATAATTTATGTCTGTCAACTTCAGTGTCATAAATAATTATGAAAATTAAGTTAGCCGACATTCAAAAATTTTTAGAATTTTTTTTTATTAAAAAAAATTATTGCCAAATAATAAAAAAAAAATTCATTTGTAAGAAACTTGAAAAACTTTAAGTGCATTTTTTAAAAATATTTTTTTAGTTTTTTAAAAAATTAAGCAAAATAAAAAAATCAAAAATGTCGGCTAACTTTATTATTATTAAATAATTAGTATTTATTAATATTAGCATACCCTTCAGCTTTGAGTACTTCATTAAACTTAATCCGCCAACCGCATAACATTCTTCACCAGTTAAATCATTAATTTTGAACCACATCGTGAATAGTCCAGTATCTACAATTATTTGTTTTGTGAAAATAAAAATAAGCTCAAAAAATTTTTTTTTATTTAAAATAATTTAATGATTATAAATTTTTTTTACAAAAAATTAATAAACTTGAAAGTTATATATGTATACTAACCGTCAATCCCCTCTTCATCCATAATGAAATACTGATTTTAATAAGAGTCGTTCAATCAACACTAAATATAAACAACCAATAATTCTACAATTTATATAAATATATCTAAAATCGAATAAATTTATTTTTAAGTGTTTAAAACTTTAAGGTATATTGTAAGGTGCTAGACGGCAAGTGACAGCAAGAGCAAGTAAAAGAGCAACGGACAATAATGACAGAAAATGGCGGGATGTTATTGAGGAGGGGAAAAAAAAAAAAAAACTTAATAAGAAGTATGAACTTGATCGGGAATTATATAAATAAAATATTTTTGTTTTGTTTTATTCAGAAACTATTTAATTTCATAAGTTTATTTATATGTCACAATTATAAAAAAAATAACAGTGTAGTTTTATAAATTAATTTATTTGATTTCGATGTCGATAGCCGCAAATATTTTATCGAATATCGATATATCGTGTATGAAAAATATCGGTTAAAAATATCGATTCTTTAAAAAAAAAATATCGATAGTTGAAACATCGATAGATATCGCTCATCCCTAAAAGACGTCGACCCCTCAAGAAGTCAACAAACTACTTCCGGTAAAACCTAACGTCGAAGAAGGGAGCTCCTCAACCAAATCAAAAACAACCGAAAAAGCTCCCAAGACCGTCGAGGAATCAAGAAAGCCGAAAACTTTCCGGCTGAGAGACTACAAATCACCGATCTAAATAAGAACCTCAGCTTCAACTTCGTAGAACTTAAGGTCATTTATAATTTTTTTACATAAAAAAAACTGATGGCTCATTTACGGAAAACCGAAAAAATAACTTACAAAATAATAATAAATTTTTTTTTCCTGTCAGAAATTTCGTTTAATAAAAATTTCAAAATTTCCAAAAACGAGCCAACAGTTTGTATAAACAGTTTAATTAAAAAAAAAAAAAATTTATTAAATTTTTTTTTTTCTCTTCTCTTTTTGTATTTTCATATATAGTAGATAGTATAATGAAAAATAATACATTTCTCTAGAATTTTGGAGAAAAAGTTTTTGCCGCTTTAGGACTCACAAGACCAAAGATAGGAATATCTCCGGCCTTCGGTGGACGAGTGGGAATAGCGCAAAACCTCGATTATGCTTTTTTTTCTGAAAACAATGTTTTTTTTATTATTATCTATAAAATTCTTTCATTCTACTATCACTATATTTATATTATATTATTATGTTACTATCACTATACAGGGTGTCCCAGAAGTAACGGACGTCCTTGAAGGATCTAATAGAAAAAAAAATTCTAAGACGAAAAGTCCTCAGCCATTTCTCGATCAGACCCATAGATAATTAATTATTTATTAAAATCAGTAGCCAATCAGGTACGCGCTATAGCAGCAAGGCAACTCGGCGGTAAGTAGTCGGTGACTGCGAGAGTGAGACGCGAAAGGTACAGCGGTACGCTCGCTCGAGCGGCGGCTCGCGAGACTGAGTTCTTACAATGGAACAACAATGTTGCTTATGTGTACTAGTATGTAATTTTGTATGCGTGTGTCTGTGTGTTCGTTTGTGTTTTGGATTATTTGAAAATGTAAGCGCCCGTAAATTTTAACTAGGAAAAATTTTTAAAGGCATGTACGAAAGAGTATGTACACGTGCAAGAGTGTGTGTGTGTGTGTTACTATGTAATTGTGCGTGTGTGTGTGTATGCGTATGAATACTTTCTCGTGTGTGCTAGTGTAAGCATGTTGATAGATGTGTGTGATTTTAGTATGTGTGTGTGTGTATGCTAATAATTTTTTTTGTGTGTGCTACTGTGGGGATGTTGATGGATGTGGGTAATTTTAGTGTGTGTGTGTGTGTGTGTGTAGGTGTGTGTGTGCAGGCAAATAATTTCTTTTCGTGTGTGCTAGTGTGTGGATGTTGAAAGATGGGTGTAATTTTAGTGTGTTTGTGTCTGTGTGCTTGTTATAATTTTTTTGTGTGTGTATGTTGATGTATGTGTGTAGTTTTAGTGTGAGTATGCTAATAATTTGTTTCCGTGTGTGCTAGTGTGTGCATGTTGGTGGATGTGTGTAATTGTATTATGTGTATGTGTGTATGTATGTGTATGTGTGCGTCGGGGTGTGGGTATGCTTGTAATTATTCTTTCACGTGTGCAAGTGTGCACATGTTCAAGGATGTGTGTGATTTAAGTGTGAGTTTGTGTCTGTATGGTGATAATTGGTGTACGATGATGGATGTGTGTAATTTTATTGTTTTTGTAGGTGTGAGTGTGTATGCTTGTCATTACTTTTTTGTGTGTGCTAATGTGTGTATGTTGATGGATGTGTGTCACTTTATTGTGTGTATGTGTGTGTAAGCTTATAATTATTTTTTCGTGTGTGCTAGTGTGTGGATGTTGAAGGATGTGTATAAATTTAGTGTGTTTGTGTCTGTGTGCGTGTTATTATTTTTTTGTGTGTGTATGTTGATGTATGTGTGTAGTTTTAGTATGTGTATGCTAATAATTTGGTTCCGTGTGTGCTAGTGTGTGTATGTTGATGGATGTGTGTAATTGTATTGTGTGTGTGTGTGTATGTGTATGCGTGTTTGTGCGTTTGTATGTTTGTGTTCGTATATTAGTAGTTATTTTTCCGCGTGTGCTAGTATGTAGATATTGAAGGATGTTTGTGATTTAGGTGTGGGTTTGTGTCTGTATGCTGGTAATTATTATTTTGCGTGTGTTAGTGTATGTATGTTGATGGATGTGTGTAAATTTAGAGTGTGTGTGTATGCAAATAATTTTTTTTAGTGTGCTAGTGTGTGTATGTTGATAGATGTGTGTATTTTTATTGTCTGTGTGTGTGAGTGTGTGTCTGTGTGTACGCATGTAATTTAATTTCGTGTGTGCCAGTGTGTAGATGTTGAAGGATGTGTGTTGTTTTTGTGTGTGTTTGTGTCTGTGTGCTCGTGACTATGTTTCCATGTGTGCTACTGTGTGTGTATGTAGGTTGATGTGTGTAATTTTAGCGTTTGTGTGTGTGTCTACTAATAATTTTTATTCGTGTGTGCTAGTGTGTGTATGGTGATGGATGTGTGCAATGTTATTGTGTGTGTGTGTGTGCTTGTAATTATATTTTCGTGTATGCTAGTGTGTAGATGTTGAAGGATGTGTATAGTTTTTGTGTGTGTTTGTGTCTGTGTGGATGTTAAAGCATGTGTGTAATTTTAGTGTGTGTTTGTGTTTGTGTGCTTCTTGTCATTTTTTTGTGTCTGTATGTTGATGTATGTGTGTAATTTTAGTGTGTGTATCCTAATAATTTGTTTCCGTGTGTGCGAGTGTGTGTATGTAGATAGATGGGTGTATCTTAATTGTGTGTGTGTCTGTGTGTGTGTCTTTCTGCCTGTATGCTTGTAATTATTTTTTCGTGTGTGCTAGTGTGTGTATGTTTATGGATGTGTGTAATTTAAGTGTGTTTGTGTGTGTATGCTTATAATTATTTTTTCTTGTGAGCTATTGTGTGGATGTTGACGGATGTGTTTAATTTTAGTCTGCGTTCGTGTCTGTGTGCTTGTTATTATTCATTCTTAGGTGCTAGTGTGTGTTAGTGTGGATGTTGAAAGATGTGTGTAATTTTTGTGTGTGTTTGTATCTGTGTGCTTGTCATTATGTTTTTTATGTGTGCGATTGTGTGTGTATGTTGATTGATGTGTGTAATTTTAGTGTGTGTGTGTGTGTGTGTGTGTGTGTGTGTGTGTGTGTGTGTGTGTGTGTTTATACTAATAATTTTTATTCGTGCGTGCTAGTGTATGTATGTTGATGGATGTATGCAATGGTAATGTATGTGTGTGTGTGTGTATGTTTGTAATTATTTTTTCCTGTGTGCTAGTGTGTAGATAATCTAGGATGGGTCAAATTTAAGTGTGTGTTTGTGTCTGTTCACTTATAATTAGTTTTTCGTGTGCGCTAGTGTGTGTATGTTGATAGATGTGTGTAATTTTATCGTGTGTGTGTGTGTGTGTGTGTGTGTGTGTGTGTGTGTGTCTGTGTCTGTGTGTATGCACGTAATTTCTTTTTGTGTGTGCTAGTGTGTTTGTTGGTGGATGTGTGTAATTGTATTATGTGTGTGTGTGTGTGTGTGTATGTGTGTCTGCATGTGTGTTTGCTTGTAATTATTTTTTCGTGTGTGCTAGTGTTTAGTTAATGAACGATGGGTGAAATTTAAGTGTGTGTTTGTGTCTGTTTGCTTGTAATGATTTTTTTGTTTGTGCTAGTGTGTGTATGTTGATGGATGAGTATAATTTTAGCACGTTTATGAGTGTGTGTAATTTTATTGTGTGTGTATGAGTGTGTGTCTGTGTGTATGCATGTAATTTTATTTTGGGTGTGCTAGTGTGTGTATGTTGGTGGATGTGTGTAATTGTATTATGTGTGAGTATGTCTGTGTGTGCATCTGTGTGTGTGTGTGAGTATGCTTGTAATTTTTCCTCGTGTGTGCTAGTACGTGTATGTTGATAGATGTGTGTGCTTTGAGTGTGTGTGTCTGCAAAGGATGTGTGTAATTTTTGTGTGTGTTTGTGTCTATGTGCTTGTCATTATGTTTTTATGAGTGCTATTGTGTGTGTATGTTGATTGATGTGTGTAAGTTTAGTGTATGTGAGTGTGTGTATGCTAATAATTTTTTTTCGTGTGTGCTAGTGTGTGTATGTTGATGGATGTGTGTCATTTTATTTTGTGTATGTGTCTGTATGCTTATAATTATTTTTTCGTGTGTGCTTGTGTTTGTATGTTAATGGATGTGTGTAATTTTAGTGTGTTTGTGTGTGTGTGTATGCTTGTCATTATTTTTTCGTGTAAGCTAGTGTGTGGATGTTGAAGGATGTGTGTAATTTTTGTGTGTATTTGTGTCTGTGTGCTTGTCATTATGTTATTATTTGAGCTACTGTATGTTGATGAATGTGTGTAATTTTAGTGTGTGTGTGTGTGTGTGTGTGTGTGTGTGTGTGTGTGTGTGTGTGTATGCTAATAATTTATTTTTGTATGTGCCTGTGTGTGTATGTTGATGGATGCGTGTAATTTTAGTGTGTGTTTGTGTCTGTGTGTTTCTTATTACTATTTTGTATGTGCTAGTGTGTGCATCATGATGAATGTAAGTATGTTTATTGTATTTGTGTGTGCTATTTTTTAATTCTTTGTGTGTGCTAGTGTGTGTACGATAATAAATGTGTCTATTTTTATCGCGTGTGTGTGCGTGTGAGTATGCTCATAATTATTTAATTATGAGTGTTAGTGTGTGAATGTTCATGGATGTATTTATTTTTATTTCGCGTGCGCGTGTGTGTATGTTTATAATTATTTTTTTTGTTTTCGCTAGTGTTCGAATGTTGAAAGATGTGTGTTTTGTTATTGTGTGTTTGTCTGTATGATTGGAATTTTTATTTTGTGTGTGCTAGTGTGTGTCTATTGATTGATGTGTGTATTTTTATCGTGTATCCGTGTGTGTATGCTTATAATTATTTTTTTAAACGTGCTATTGTGTGTATGTTGATGTATGAGTGTATTTTTATTAAGTGTATGTGCCTGTGTTCATATGTGAATGTGTGTATGTTTATAATTATTTGATGGTCATGATAAACGATAGTTCCGAGATTGTTTATTTAGAGCAAGGAAATTCAGGACTCATTGAAAATAATTATTTTTATTATCAATTGATAACATTTCTTAAGTTATTCAATGATAATAAAGAGATTTTCACTTTGGACCTAGGGAACCCTGGAGTGATTTGAAATAATCAATATTAATTAACTACGATCAATAAATAATTCAATAGTAATCCAGAGATTTTCAACATAGATCTAGGAAATCGTAGACTGATTAATAATAATTTGTAGTGAATCATTATTTTCAATTAGTTAAATTATAATTTAGAAATTTTAAACTTGGATCCTGCGAATCTTGAACTGATTCGAATTATTATTCTTGATCAATCACGATTTTTAAATAAATCAATAATCATTCTGAGCTTTTTCGTTTGACGCAAGGAGCGTTTAAATTTATGAAGTAGAGTAAGTCGCTATCAGCGCGAACAAAGATATTTATTATCAAAAATGTTTGAGCATAAATTCATTTTTCTTAAATATTATTGTTATTATGTCTATCATTGTTGAATAAAAGAAGTCCATTCGATTTGTCATCTTCGTTACTCGTCAGATATTTTTCATTTTTTTTTTTTTTTATTTAAATGTCCTGCGTTTCTACGAATTCCGCGAGCGTTTATTTAGCCTTTTTTTCCTCTTACTCGATGGCGATTGTAATTGTTTTTCCCGATTGTCCATGCAATTTGTTTATTGCTCCGTCAGTTTCTTTTGTGAATTGTGAGTGTCAACATTACACGGTGAGAAATTTCTGTAGAAATTTACTATGCATACATAATAAGACTGAACCTTAATGACTCAATTCAAAATATTACCATAAAATTTTAAGAATATCATATTGTACCAATCAATATTTACTAGGGACCATAGTAAATTTGACCATGCAACTGTTACATAAACATATACAAAAAATTTTCGGAAACTGACAGAACAAAAACTGTTAGTGTGCTTAAAACTTTTCATTATAGTTTCATAGTAAAATTTCTGTTGCTCAGTCGACGTGAGTTGAAAACTATTTAGATTTACACTTCTCACAAAAATTAAGGGAGCAAGAAAAAAATACAAATTTTTGAGGGATGTTCAACAGGCTGTAACTTGAAGAAAAATGGTAGTATATAAAATAAAAAATGTAAATTGTAGCTGTAAGTGTCTAGTTTTTGAATCTGAGTTTAAAAATTTTACTTTGAAATTTTTTTTCTAGTAATTTGTAGAAACCCACTGAAAAAAAAATTTTCGGAATTTTTTTGGCGTTTTTTTTTAGTGTACAGACTTGGAAAAAATTTTTTTGACTTAACCTCTATTCGGACCGGATAACTTGTTTATTCAGCTTTAATTTACTTCTTTAACGACCTCTATACGAGCATTTCTCGCTGAGATATCAGTGTTTGAATGGAAAAAATTTATTTTGTCTTTGATTATCAATATCTCAGCAACTACAGATCGTATAGAAAATTCAAGAATGTTTTTGTAAACTTAAATAAATTCTCTACAAAGATTAACTACTGATTTTTTAAAAGAGCAATTTTTTTCAATTATAACATGAATTTGAAAAAGCAACAAAAAAAGGGCTTTTCGTGGTTTTTTGGAAAATCAAGCGCCTTATTAAAGATATCATGGAAACGACCAGTGTTAAGTATGCCTTTTACAGTTCAATGTACCTAAAAAAACCCTACAAATTTTGAATTTGATCCAGCTAACGGTTTTTTTGTCTTACTCTATTGAATTTTTAAAAAAATTAAATGAGCAACATTTTTGCTCCGAAAAGTTCACAATTTTTATTATAAAGAAAATATATTTTGTTTTTTATCTTTCTATCAATTTTGCATCTGTGACTAGGTAAATTTACACAAAAAAAAAAAAAAAAAAAAAAACAAATAATTTTTTTGCAAAAAAATTCGAAAGTTTTTGGAAAAAAACTAGGGTAAATGCACCAGTTGTTGACCGGTAACCAATTAGTTGACCGATGTGTATAAATGTTAATTAATTATTATTTTACAAGGGTTTTTTTTTTCTAATCGTTTTAAAAAAACAAAATATGGCATTTAATCATCATAATAAAAAATTGCGCAATTCATTACGCAATTATTACAGCTTTTAAAAAATATTTTGTGTTTGTTAACAACGCGACCAGCCATAAACCGGTCAAAAATAACTACCTTACAATTGGAGGGTGAGTGCATTTTATCATTAATTAAGTGATATTAATTGACATAATATAAAATATTTTAGTTTTATTATGTTAATTAAAGATCAGGTTCCAACTTTTGTGAAAAAATAAAGTTAAATTATAAGTTTTAATATTATTTTAAGACCGGTCAATAATTGGATCCGTCAAAGGCTAATTACCCAGTAAAAAATTCATTCGGTCATCTACTGGATCCTCTGATTTTATCTCGATCCAATTAATGACCGTATGTTTATAATACATATTTCTTAACCTCAAAATTAAATCTGTCAAGTGTTTAGAGCACTTAAGTCATTCAATGTTTTGTTAAATGTTTTTTAAATATAAACATAATTATAAAATGTATATTTATAATTAAACAATAATACTTAAAATCTTTATTAATTAGTGAATTTTATTTTGTTGTAATTTTTCTACGATTATTAAAGAACAAATTATTGATAGAAGAAAAAATCGCCAAGCAATTAAAAAAAAAAAAATTGCACTTGTAAGAAAGCTTTAATTGAAAAAAAAAAAGAATAAAAAAATCTCAAATGAATCAGAAGAATTATCCTCATCAAAATAAATTTGTGATTATTAGTGATCTAAAGAATTATGATTTTATATTAATTATTACTATTATTTACATTATTTTATAAAAAGGTACGATTTAAAATTATACTGTAAGTTTAACTCAAAGTGCAATTTCTGTGAAAGATGAAGTTAATACTTCAAAAGTACTGAATAAATTCAATTACATATATGTAGTTTGCAAAATTACTTATATTTATTTCAGTGGTCAATTAATTGGAGAACGGCCGGTCATTTATTGGATTTCCTCGGTCAATAATTGGTGATTTTAGTATTTCGACACTTAAATAACGAAATTAATATAATTTTGTTAAATTTTATTATAAATAGTTGTTAATTATTATCAATTAAGTATTTAACTTTAATAAAATCCATTAAAAATTATGTTTAATAAGTTAATGGTTTTTTTTAGCTTAATACAAAAAAAGAAAACCTTAATCGGTCAATAATTGGTGCATTTACCGTATTTGTTTTTTTTTTATTTTTTTTTTTTTTTTAAATTTACCAAGTTACAGATGAATAATGATTTTTTTCCATTCAACCACCGATATTTCAGTGAGAAAAGCTCGTAATTAGGTCCAAGTTAATTAGGTCCAAGTTAAGCGGTCCAAATAGAGGTTAAGTCGATAAAATTTTTTCCAAGTCCGTAGATTAAAAAAAAATCCAAAATTTTTTTTTCACTGAGTTTCTTAAGATTACTCGAAAAAGAAATTTCAAAAAAAATTTTCTAACTGAGATCCGAAAACTATACACTTGGAGCTACAATTTTCTTTTTTTTTTTTTTTATTTGCTGTACGACCATTTTTTAACAAGTTACAGCCTGTTGAAAATCCCCCAGAAATTTGGATTTTTTTTCTTGCTCCCTTAATTTTTGTGACAAATGTGTTTTACTTTGTTTATGAAACAACGAATTTTTAAAATCTTTGTTCTGTAGGGTGGCCAATATCTCATGTTTCTCCGCGAGGCATTGCCAGAGTTGCAGAGACGATTTGGGCTGCAGCAACCGGAGTGGTTCCAACATGATAGAGCACCCACTCACTACCCTGCCACCGTACGAGACTACCTCAATGGACAGTTCCCTAACCGCTGGTTCGGCAGAAACGGTCCTTCGAGATGGCCCCCAAGATCACCAGACTTGACGCCACTAGATTTTTTCTTGTGAGGTCATTTTAAAGCGGAGGTGTACGCGACTGAGCCGGCAGATAAGATGGAGACGATGGCACGAATCAAGGCGGCGCAAACCACGATCACCCCTGAGATGTTGGCAGAGGTGCGGATTAATTTAATCGCTCGCTGCCATCTCTGTATTCAGCAAAACGGCCGGCATTTTGAACATTTACTCGACTGAATGCTTTGTATAATGTTGTAAATAATATTGTTATTTTTATTTTATTGTTTATCACTTTTCTCAGAAAATACTGAGTTGAATTGCTGAAGAAGCAAATATGGAAAAATCTAGTTTAGAGATCAATTTTAATAACAGATGTTAACGTAACGATTCTTTATTTAATTGTTTATTACTTATATTCATAAAATACAGGGTTTATTTGCTAAAAAAGCAATTTCGATTGTTATTATTATTATTTTTTTTATTACTACAATGTTTTTTAATTTTCTCTTGGGAAAATATTCAAAAACTTGTCTAGCGATCAATTTTAATAACAAGTGTTATTATAATTATTTATTCTTTGATTTTTTATTATTTCTGCTCAGAAAATACAGAGTTTATTTACTAAAAAAGCAATTTTAATTGTAATTATTATTATTTTTGTCATTATATCAATGTTTTATAAATTCCTCTTGGGAAAATATCGAAAAAACTTGTCGAGAGATCAATTTTAATATCATATGTTATTCAAACTATTTATTATTTAATTATTCATTACTTTTACTCAAAAAATACAGAGTTTATTTGCTAAAAAGACAATCTTAATCGTAATTATTATTATTTTTTTTTCATTTCAATGTTTTACAGTTTTCTGTTGAGAAAATGTTGAAAAAATTTTCTTGAGATCAATTTTAATAACATATATGTTATTATAACTATTTTTCATTTAATTGTTCATTACTTTCACTCCGAATATATAGAGTTTATTTGCTAGAAAAGCAATTTTAATTGTGATTATGATTATTGTTTTTATTGTTTGAAAGTTTTCTAATTTCCTCTTACAAAAATATCGATAAAACTTGTCTAGAGATCAACTTTAATAACACATGGTATTTAAACTATTTATTATTCAATTATTCGATGCTATCACTCAAAAAATACTGAGTTTATTTGCAAAGAAAGAAATTTTAGCAAAAGCTTTTCGAGTTCAAAGGTCTTATCACAGTTCGATGATACACGATTTTTAAAAGTTTCAAACTGCTATAACTTTTCAATGAATCATCCGATTTTCACGCGATTTTCACACAGACACAAACACACACAAAAACTACACACATCATTCAACATCTACACACTAGCACACACGAAAAAATAATTACAAACACACACACATGCAGACACACACAATCAAAGCACACACATCTATCAACATACACGTACTAGCACACACGAACAAAAAATTACAAGCATACCCACACACACACAGATGCAGACACACACATAGATACACATAATACAATTACACATATACACCAACATACACACACTAGCACACCCAAAATAAAATTACATGCATACACACAGACACACACTCACACACACACACACACAATAAAATTATGCACATCCATCAACATACACACACTAGCGCACACGAAAAAAAAATATTAGCATGCACACACACTCATAAACCTACTAAAATTACATTCATCCATCAACACACACACACACACACACACACACACACACACACACACACACACACACACACTAGCATACACAAAAAAATAATTACAAGCGAACAGACTCAAACACACACTTAAGTTAAACCCATCCTTCAATATCCACACACTAGCCCACAGTAAAAAATAATTAAAAACGTACACACACACAATACCATTACACATATCCATCAACACACACACACACTAGCACACACGAATAGAAATTATTAGTATACACACACACACACTCACCCACACTCACACACACACACACACACACACACACACACACACACACACACACATACACACTAAAATTACACACATCAATCTACATACACACACAGTAGCACACATGGAAACATAATCACGAGCAAACAGACACAAACACACACAAAAACTACACACATCCTTCAACATCCACAGCTAGCACACACGAAAAAATAATTACAAACACACACACATGCAGACACACACAATCAACATACACGTACTAGCACACACGAAAAAAAAATTACAAGCATACCCACACACACACAGATGCACACACATCAATACATACACACACACAATAAAATTACACATATCGATTAACATCCACACTCTAGCACAGACCTAAAAATTATGATAAGCAAACACACACACACACACACACACACACACACACACACACAATAAATGTACACACATCCAGCAACATACACACACATGTACACACACAAAAAAATTATTATCATAAGTACACACACACAAACACACTAAAATTACACATATTCTTTAACATACACATAATAGCACACACGACAGAATCATAGCAAGTATACACACACAGATACACACACACACACACACACACATATACACACACACAATTAAAATACAGACATCTATCAACATACACACACTAGCACACACGAAAAAAAATTATTTGCATACACACACACGCTAAATTTACACACATCCATCAACATACACACACTTACACACGCAAAAAAATAATTACCAGCATACAGACACAAACCCACACCTAAATCACAAACATCCTTCAATATCTACACACTAGCACACGCGGAAAAATAATTACAAGCATACCCACACACACACACACACACACACACACACACACACACACACACACACAGACGCACACACACGCATACACACACACACACAATACAATTACACACATCCACCAATTTACACACACTAGCAAACACGGAACCAAATTATTAGCATACACACACAAAAACTACACACATACATCAACATACACACACAAAAAAATAATAACACGCACACAGACACAAACACACTAAATTTATACACATCCTTCAACATCCACACACTAGTACACACGAAAAAATAATTCTAAGCTTGCACACACATACACACAATAAAGTGACACACATCCATCAACATACACACATTAGCACACACAAAAAAGTAATGACAAGCATACACACTCACACCCACAAAAACAATAAAATTACACACATCCATCATCGTACACCAATTACCACCATACAGACACAAACTCACACTTAAATCACACACATCCTTCAACATGTGCACACTAGCACACGTGAAAGAATAATTACAAGCATACCCACACACACCGACGCACACATACACACATACACATAATACAATTACACACATCCACCAACATGCACACACTAGCACACACGGAAACAAATTATTAGCATACTCACACTAAAACTACACACAAACATCAACATACACACACAAAAAAATAATAACAAGCACACAGACTCAAACACACTAAAATTACACCCATCTTTCAACATCCACACACTAGCACACACGAAAAGAAATTATTTGCCTGCACACACACACCTACACACACACACACACACACTAAAATTACCCACATCCATCAACATACCCACAGTAGCACACACAAAAAAAATTATAAGCATACACACACACACACACACACTAAAATCACACACATCTATCAACATGCTTACACTAGCACACACGAGAAAGTATTCATACGCATACACACACACACACGCACAATTACATAGTTACACACATACACACACTCTTGCACGTGTACATACTCTTTCGTACATGCCTTTAAAAATTTTTCCTAGTTAAAATTTACGGGCGCTTACATTTTCAAATAATCCAAAACACAAACAAACACACAGACACACGCATACAAAATTACATACTAGTACACATAAGCAACATTGTTGTTCCATTGTAAGAACTCAGTCTCGCGAGCCGCCGCTCGAGCGAGCGTACCGCTGTACCTTTCGCGTCTCACTTTCGCAGTAACCGACTACTTACCGCCGAGTTGCCTTGCTGCTATAGCGCGTACCTGATTGGCTACTGATTTTAATTAATAATTAATTATCTATGGGTCTGATCGAGAAATGGCTGAGGACTTTTCGTCTTAGAATTTTTTTTTCTATTAGATCCTTCAAGGACGTCCGTGACTTTTGGGACACCCTGTATACCATATATGCCTATATGGTCATATATGCCCATATATGCCTATATACCTATTATAAATAATTATACTAAACGATTTTTTTATATATAACTTTTATATATAAATATAATAACCATACTACAAATAATAATTAAAAGAAAATTGAGCTAACGTCACTCATATAAAATTTTCCGAAATTTCAGATATCAAAATTTTTTTTTATAATTCAAAACAATGATTTCAAATGTCTAATATTTAATAAGAATAAGTATAAGTAACTAAAAGGAAAGGAAGAGTTATCTAATGGCAATTATAATAGAGCCGCTATACATGTACTTACATACACGCATTGATCTTACTACATAAATTCTTGCTACTACTATAAACTTTTTTTTTCTTTTTATTCTATTTTTTCTTTCCTTCCTATTCTTTTTCTCACCTTTCCTTAACTTATTCTCTGAAGTTTTAGTTAATTATCTACTTATAAATTTATGTTTTCTCTATTTTCAAGCTATGACTTTGTAACGGTTGGTTTAATTCCCGCTCATTTGGCCCTTAGTAAAATTTAACAACAACAATATACTCAACAATTGACTCTAAGATTTACCAGGGCGCCACCAGGATTATTTTCTCGGTTCCTGGAACCGGATACCAGAGCTGATTTTATTAATCTACAGGGAGAGAGAGTGGAGGAAGGTTGTTCTGAAAATGAATAAATTTTTATTTAACAAATTAACCGGTTTTTATTCAACAACAAAATTAACAACTCGTGCGCTTGCACGTATACACACTCACTTACAACTAACTCACTTACAACTAAACTTATTACTACTCTCCTCAACTCCACGCTACCGCTTTGTCACCCCGCAAAGAGACTAATCGTATGCAAAGGCTCGTTAACTCGGCTCACGAAAGTAGTCGACCCAGTAACTAAACGTAGACCGATGTCCTCCCGTGAGCTTACAAAAAAATTTACTTAATCCCACAGTACCCTCTTATAGAGCGACTATACTGTGGTTTCTACCTTACTACCGCTGTACCCCACTTGGCGTCTATACAACGGCTTCTAATTCGGCTCACGAAAGTAGTCGACCCAGTGACTAAACGTAGACCGATGTCCTCCCGTGAGCTTACAAAAAAATTTACTTAATCCCACAGTACCCTCTTATGGAGCGACTATACTGTGGTTTCTACCTTACTACCGCTGTACCCCACTTGGCTTCTATACAACGGCTTCTAATTCGGCTCACGAAAGTAGTCGACCCAGTGACTAAACGTAGACCGATGTCCTCCCGTGAGCTTACAAAAAAATTTACTTAATCCCACAGTACCCTCTTATGGAGCGACTATACTGTGGTTTCTACCTTACTACCGCTGTACCCCACTTGGCGTCTATACAACGGCTTCTACGCCAGCGAAACACCTCGCAAAGAGACTAATCGTATGCGAAGGAACGCTGGTAGCACTCACCCACTCACAACCCACTCTTCTCCACACACACTGACTCTACTTTACTTTTGACTAATTAAAATTTTACAAAATTAACTCCAAAATTTACAACGTTAATTTTCACTAAAATTGTTCAGTCATTAGCTTACAATAAAACCATAAATTATTCATCACGAATTAACAAAATTTACTTCTTAAAATTCCGGCTTAAAACCGACGCTTCTTTTATTCCAAATTTAACACGAGCTTCACTCTGCGCATTAACTTAAATTCTTTCGAAGAACATTCTTTATAAAATTAACTAAATTTTTACTCGGACGTAATCCACACAATAAATGGTTTTATAACAATTTCTACCGGAACAATGATATTAACTTATTGACAATTTTCCAGTACACGACTTCAATATATAAGACAACCCAAGTAGAAATTGGCAATAAAATTAGATAATTAATTAGTAATTTCTCGATATACAAATTATTTGCCGAAAGTTTATCTACGGGTATATCAGTCTTATCTGCTCCGAAATTTAGTAAATTAATTCTCAATAAATTAATAACACGTGGAATAATTATTTTCTAGTTATTTGAGAATGACGATTGGATAATTAATAATTCGCCTCGGTGTAAAATAAATACAGAAAATTATCCACGACGTTCAATTACTAAATGCGTTGCAGTTTTCTCAATGATTCAATTTCCGGTAATTAAAATTGTTTCCACTATATAATTAAGTAATTTTCAATAAATGATAAAAATATAAATCTATAAAAAAATGATTAATGGAAAAATAATTAATTACGTGGTAATTCAATTGCTAAAGATTATAAAATAGTCCACGTATTGATTTTATAAATTTACTGCGTCATCAAATTCTCAAGGAATTTGCGCGCTTAAAAATGGACGCCGTTGTTCGTTATTAACTTGTCCTCGGATACTAATGCTTGACTGGTCGTGAGCTGCCGACTCGAATATTTCCCGATGTTCAGAAATTAATTAAATTTGATTAATCAAAAGATGAATTTAATTTAGCCAATCTTAAGATGTTAATAATTATTAACCAGCTGAATTAACAATTTAGATACTCACGACCTAAACCCAGGAGGTCTAGAACATTCCTCGGGTGTAAAATCCCCAGGAGAAATTGTTCACAAGCTAACAAATTAAATTGATTAAAATAATTAATTATTATTAAGCAAAATTATTAAACAATTGAATTATCCAAACTTGAATAAATAAATTGAGAAGTAGTGTATTTGATGAGCCGGGTATATGGCCCCAAGGCTCATCATTACCAAAGTCCAATACCTGGTGTAAATTTGGTTGAAGAAACTCTATGGTTGATACTCGCTTCCTTCTTTGGACTTCTTGATGTTACTCGTTCCAACACTTTACTACTTCTCCGGACACCATGCATGGCTCGTCTATATAACGACCCCAAAAATACCCCCTCCTGCTCTCTCTCTAGGCCCGAAGATCGATGCGCTCAAATGCTAGTCGAAAAGTTATCGATCTCTGGCGACTTATCGATTAAGGGTAATTTACCCTGTTACAACTTAATCTATTTTTTTTTTTTTTTATATTTACTTATACTATTGCTACAATTGCCTTATTTACTGGGGTCAAGGAAAGAGGGCAAAGGAACTATATTTATAATAAAAAATTCGAATTTTCAATTTAAATTGTTTATTTATTTTAAAAATAAATCGAGAATATATATAGAAAAAATTATTATTTTTTTTTTCTTCTCGATGTCAAATGACTAGGCCGTTCGCTGACATCTGACGCGGCTAATCTGTAAAAAAAAAAAAAAAAAAAAAAAAAACAATAAACATCTGAAATTCTAACGTCTCGATAAGAGATGAGATGCTCGGAATAATTCCAAAAAGAAATATTCCAGAGAAAAAATTTCAGAAGAAAAGAATTTAAGATTGAAGAAAAGAATTTAAGATTGTAGAAGTCCCTTATCTTAATTTGCTCTGCACTTACGACGAGTTCAGACACGGTTTAACCGGCAGGCCACGTATTAATTATGAGTATTAACTATAATCATAGTGAGCCGTAATTTCAAAGTTCCAATTTGCTCTGCACTTAGGCAAGAATTCGGCCAATAAGAAAATTTAGAGAGTCGGAATCTCTAAGTTCTTACTTGCGCTGCACTTAGGCGAGAGTTCGGTCAATAAGTAACTTAAGATCTTTCGAAAGCTAAATTTGCGCACTTTAACCCACGGGGGACTGGATGACGTTAGCTTAAATAAATAAAATTTAAATAAATAAATTACGTTTAATAAAATTTGTGAAAGTGTGAAAGTTTTAGTGTTTATAAAAATAAATATAAAAAAAAAAGTCAGCTACCTGGACTAGTACCGACCCGAGGGGTTAACTGCTGCCGCAGGGTGAGTCTGATCGCTAATTTAGCCCCAGGGTGTCTTCACCGCGATATCGCAGTTTGATTTTTGGTGTAAATTTTTTGTATTAATATTTTTTTTTACGAAAGTAATTATTGAATTCCTTTCGGATTATCGAGACATGTGTGACGACACTCAGAGGCCCGGTACCATCGGGTGTATTTGTGTGTGTGTTCGTAAATTGAAACGTAGATTCAAAGTCGAGTGTTCGCTTATTATTATTTATTTTTTCATTATTTGTTATTTTTTTTTTGTTCGAGACGCTGTCATTGAACGAACTGTGTGACATTATTATTACTATTGTTAATGGTATTACTGGTTGGAACATTGATGGATGCCGACAATTGAATTTGATTACTTTTTGTTGTTGTTATAAAACGTAACGCCCGAGAAATTTGGAGCTGTGTAGGACAGCTAGAGCGACGGACCGAATTTAATTTTTTATTTATTTGTTTAATTATTAATTAATTTTGGAAAAATTAATTGTTTATTTCATCGTATAAGTAATTATAAATTAATTCGGGATTTTTCGAGCCGTTGACGAACCGAATATAATTTTTGGTTATGATTAAGTAATTTGAAGATCGATTAATTGCTTACGTCATCGTAGTATTAGTTATAAGTCACTTAAATTGGTATCTGCGAGCCACCGACGTATCAATATTATTGTTGTTTTTTTTAGTTATTATTGTACTTTTTGGAAAGTTATTAATAATCCTTGGCGACTGTTAAAATAAATTGCTGACTGGACATTCGGCGATTACTGTTTTTTTTGTTTCTTTTCCCAAGCTTACTTAGATTTAAGCATTTTACGTTTCGCCGTTCATTCGAATTTTGAATCTCTTCGTCATCGACCCGCCGCCCGACGACAAACGACAACGGCTTCGAATCGTGGAACGGTAAGTTCCTGGCACCCAACTACCTTCGAAACCCAGGTAAGCCAATTTAGGTGGTGCTCTCCGGCCCTGTCGACGCCAGTGCCGGTGAAAAGACCATTATAATATATATATATATATATATATGTATGTACTGGAGGATTTGACGACAATTTTTGACTGGAGATGGCAGTTTTGACGACATTTGGCAGTTGTGACGACAGTCGTCAAAGACAAATGCACGCAGCGGAGGATTTGACGACACTTCAAAACTACCGTTCTAGATTATGGCAGTTTTTAAGGCTGTATATAATTTTATACATAAATAATACAAAATGCATATGGCAGGTTTGACGACATTTGGCAGTTGTGACGACAGTCGTTATAAACAAATACACGCAGTGGAGAATTTGACGACACCACAAAACTATCATTCCAAAGCAATTATCATTATAATAACTTTGACTGATTCAACGCATAAACTATATTTTTCTATCAAATTCTATCATCTATATATTATTGTCTGTATACTACATCAATATTTAAGTTTTTTTTTTTCGAATTCTGTATCCTAATCATTAGCAGCACAACTTTATCGAAAAATTTACACAGAAAAAACGATTGACACACACACACACATACACACAAACACACACACACACACACACACACACACACACACACACCATCGCGTTAATAGTCAGAAAAGCTTCCTAGGACCCCAAAAAGTCGAGATACTAAGACAACTCGATTTTTGAAAAACGAGGTAAAACCAATAATTTACCAATTTTCGAAAATTTTCAATTTTTTAAGGGGAAATGGCTCAGTAGTCAAATTCTTTAAAATATTTAATTACGATATCTCCCTCAATTGAATTTTTTTCACATTCAGTGAATGATACTTTGAGGTTCGTCCTCAAAGACTCTTTTTTCCATACCACTGCTACTTACATAATGTATACTGTCTATAGAATATTTTAATCTTATTCTTAGCTGATGGCGTAATCGTACCGCTCTCTAGTTTTATCAATTTTGGAATCTCTCTTAGTTAATTGGACTTATTTTTGCATTTAGTTGATGATACTTTAAGGTTGGTCCTCAAAGTTTCTCCTTTATTATACTTCTGTTAACGACATAATTTATACTGTCTATAAAATATCTTAATTCAATTATTGGTTGACGTTGCAATAGCATAACTCTGAAAGAGTTATAACTGAGAAGTTTTTTTTTATCTTATAGCGAAGTTATGCAAAAAGAAAGAAATTAAAAAATTTTTTTTCAAAAGATATGCAAATTCAAAATTTCGCAATTTTTCCAGTTTTTTAATTTTATTTCCATTGTGTATTGAACACTTTTATAGATAAAGAAATGACTTTTTGTTTGTTTACCAAATTCGCAAAATTCTAAATTTTTTAAAATCGTAAAAATGACCATCCACAAAAAAATTTTGGCTCAATTTTTTTTGTAAAATACCTTGTGAATCGACGTTCTTATTAGCAACTGGTCTAACTCCTTATCTTTAAGAGGGTAATTTTTTTTTAATTTTGATTTAGTTGTATAGTTATAGTCCACTTATAAATTATTTGAATGATCCGAACCAAAATATTTTATATCTGTTATTTATTAAATAGTTTATTAAATTGATGATAAATTTCGAACTAATTGTATTTTCATACTAATGAAAAATTCTCTAAAATGAAGTTAGACCATACGATATTTAAAAAATCGAAATAATCAATTAATTTGAACTTTTTTTATTTTTTGGACATAATCTTAGTTAGGCTTAACACATGATATAATTTCTTATATTTTTAACGCATGATATATTTTGTCTGTTTCTTTAATTCAATCACAGTTTTCAACGCCAAATAACTCAAAAAAGAAATAAATTTTCAATAAAAATCATAATAATAATGTGATGAGAATATCAGTTTTTGTCGTTCTTTTGAAGACTTGTTGAGTGGTACTGTGAGGTCCGTCCTCAAAATATCTTCATAACTCCCGCTACAGCAATTGAAGATTTTTTAAGATCGCGAAGTTATCGGTTTTATCTCGTTTCGCAGAAATCAAGTGTTCATCAGATCTTGACGTTTTAAGGTCACAGGGAGTGTGTGTTTTTTTTCGATATTAGGATTTTTTTTATAATATCTTTGACATTTCTATTCAGTTTCATTTTCATGAGAAAAAGTATCGACGAAAACTCGATAACATCACGTCGATCGCCACCAAAAATGTAAAAATCAGTTGATTGGTTCAAGAGATATCGTTGACAAAAAATTGGGGAACAGGTGTTTTTTTAATACAACTCTGACGTTTATTTTTGAATTGTTTTTGATGAGATGATGTAACTTCGAAAGTCTATAAAACCACTTCGATCTCCTTTGAGAACGTCAAAATTTATTGATTGGTTCATGAGTTATGGATGTGAATTTTTTTAATTTCTCCTAAATTTCCGGTTTAATCAATTAGTGTTGAAAGATGAAACATTAGCTTCAAAAAACTGCGTCGAATTCTGCCAATCACGTGAAAATCGGTTCGTTCATTCAAAAGTAATTGCAGTTTGAAAATTTTTGAGAATAGTCGTCTATCAAACTTTTATCGAACTTTCAAGCTTGAAGAGCTCAAAAGCATAGAACGGCTAACGCTCCAAGCTCAGAGAGCTCGAAATAACACATAAAGTGTATTTTGAAGTTCGAAGAGCTTAGAACCGTTATAAGAGCAATTTTAAGCACCTAAGTACACTGAGAGAAAATTTTATTTAAGAAGATGTTGGACAGAGGTTTGTAGATAAAACAGATTTTCCCACTGACAGTAAGCGCCACCCGCGGAAAAAATTTTATTAAAAAAAAAAAAGAAAATTGACCTTATCGATCAGGATGAGACAGTAAATCAGCGACTATCACGCTGCCTATGAGTCTTTTCGACAACAGCGATTGGAAAATCAAAATGATTTTATGTATGATTGTAATAAAATTGGTTATTACACGAACAACCAAGCTGAAGTAAATAAAAAAAATTCTAAGAAGCGTTTTGTTCAAATTTTATAGATTTGTCAACGCGCTTTTCTATTACTAAAAGACTCAAAAAAATAATCGATTTTACTGTCAGATTATTGCAAACATTCAAATCATCAATAGGATACAATCATTCTGGAGCAGCGCTTTATCAAAATCTCTTTAGATTTTTCAACGCACTTATTTTTTACTAAAAGGTGCCCGAGAAAAATTAATTTATAAATTTATACAGACAATTTCTCATCCTGTGTATAACTCAGTAAATTTCTTACAGACAATCATGCAAGAATTAATTTCTCCGAGCAGCGTTTTGTCAAAATCCTTCGAGATTTTTCAACGCACTTTTATTTTACTAAGAGGTGCTCGAGGAAAATTAATTAATAAATTTATAACTAATATTAATAACATGCAAATCACTAACTGAATTTCTTATAGACGATCATGCAAAAATCAATTCACTGGAGCTGCGTTCTATCAAAATCTTACTAGATTTTTTAACGCACTTTTAAATTACTCAAAGGCGCTCAATGAAAATTAATTCTAAAATTATTATTTATATTTATAACATGCAAAGAACTCAGTAAATTATTTATAAACTACCATGCAAAAATCAATTCACTGGAGCTGCATTTTGTCAAAATCTCACTTGGTTTTTTAACGCACTTTTATTTTACTAAACGGTACTCAAGGCAAATTACTTTATAAATTTATACAGACAATTTCTCATCCTGTGTATCTCAGTAAATTTCTTACAGACTATCATGCAAAAATTAATTTTTCCGAGCAGCGTTTTGTCAAAATCTTCCGAGATTTTTCAACGCACTTTTATTTTACTAAAAGGTGCTCGAGGAAAATTATTTAGAAAATTTATACCTAATATTTTACAACATGCAAATTACTCAGTGAATTTCTTATAAACTATAATACAAAATTTAATTTCCTGGAGCTGCGTTTTGACGAAATCTCTTAGATTTTCCAACGCACTTTTATTTTACTAAAAGGCGCTCAATGAAAATTAATTCTAAAATAATAATTTATATTTATAACATGCAAAGAAGTTTGTAATTTTATTATAAACTATCATGCAAAATTTAATTTCCTCGAGCAGCGTCTGGTCAAAGTTTCCTAGATTTTTCAACGCACTTTTATATTACTAAAAGGTGCTCGAAGAAAATTATTTAGAAAATTTGTACATATTTTTTATATCAAGCACATGAATTTTTTAAAATTGCGTATAACTAATCAGAAAATAAATATACTTTATTCGTAGGACATATCAAGATATTAAATTCCATGAAGTGATAATACTTCGGTCGACTTCGTTTATTGCATTAATTGTTGCTTACTTGTTATTGAGAACCCACTTTCAACTTTACTCATCTACTTTATATACTAATCTTCATAGCTGATTATTCGCCTTCAATGCGGACTATTCTATTTATAATATGGCTTGATTCTTCATACCTGAAAAAAAAAGAAAATGTTAATGTTTCCATTCAGTTATGAATTTGTCGTATTAAAAAATATTTACCTGCTTTAAGACTTATACAGAACTTATAATACAAACATCAATTCTATGAATCCACCCAGTGGTTTAATGAAACACAAGTTCATTACTTCATTTCCCATCGGTAGGCTTGTTCTTGTTGTTGATATTCTTCAAATCCTCATGAATTGTGTCCTTGTACAAAATTGTTATCAGCAGAAAATTTCGTCCTGGAACAGCCGATCACTGTGCAATGACTTATATGCTCCAAGTCTTGTTATTATTTCTCTAGTATTTCAGACAGCTAAGAATCTCCATTGTTCACGTATCACTCTTCTTCAAACTGAAATTGCGGCGAGACGTAGCCCAGTTCTCATGACAATACTCAGTTTGAGTATACCTAGAAAAGAAAGTGCTACATCAGTAAGATAATTATCTAATTTATCAGAACCACATAATTATAAACAAATACGTACCAAATCAGCAAATGATTTATCATTTCAAAGTGTATGTAACATGACTTCATTAGCATGGTATGCCTAGTTGAGCAAGTTATTGAGTTATATCCTGATGCTTTTTGCAAAGATATTTATTATTTTATATCAAAAAATTTTTATGATCATCTTTTGTCATTATTAAATCCAGATTTTGATTTATCAACAGCTGATTTCTTTCAGTACTTATAGTACTCACATATGGGCCAAACTTGATTTGTTTCTTGTGTATAACTTCCTTACAAGTTCACCTGCTAACAAAAGAATAATTTCACTTGAAGGCACTAATCAACTTTTTTTAATCCTAAATTCACACGATTGACAACAAAATGTCGGACTTTTGTGTCTAATTATTTCAATAATTTATAAAAATTTTAAAAAACAATATACTGACTAATAAATAAACAGCATTACTGTTTACTCTCGACGATCACGTGTTTTGATTTTATCTTATGTTATGTTTCACACTATACACTTACACATGTTTTACGCGGGACATTTTAAACCATTACTAACATTTAATATCAATTTATTTATTATAAATGGAATTATGACTTCTTTTCAATAGGTAAATAAAAATTTATACAAAAATTCCAAGCGACGATAATTCATAAAACAACAATTTCAGTACGCTAAATTCAAAGCACTTGTTAATGAATTTACAACAAAAATCCACTGTTTTTGTATTACTGTAACATATTAAATCACAATCTCTCTATGCACTTTTAAAATACTTGAAAGTGTCTAAGAAAAATAGGTTTCTTCATTTATACGCACTATAGTACTATGCACATAATTTAATAAATTTCTTACAGACTATTGAGCAAATTGAAATTCTGAACACCGTTTTGTCGTAATCTTATCAATTTCTCAACGCACTTTTGTTTAATTGTATGTATCAGTAAATTTCATACAGACTATCATGTAAAATTCAATTATCGGGAGCAGCGTTATGTCAGAATCGTATAGATTTCTCAACGCACTTTTATATCACAAAAGATGATCGAAGAAAATTATTTTTAAATTTACACCTAATAGTTATCACGCACAAATAACTCAGTAAATTTTTTATGAATATTTATGTAAGATAAAAATTTTTTGAGCATCTTTAATTCAAAATTTTAAAGAAATTTCAATGGCTTTTTTTTATTAAGGCTTGGGAAAAAATTTTTAATCTTACTTTTAGAACACTACAACAATTCGACACGCTGATTGCAAACATTGATTTAATATAACATTCATCTGAGCAGCATTGTGTCCAAGTCTGTTAGATTTCTCAAAACGCTTCTTTATTTCACTAAAAGGTGTTCGACGAAAATTAATTCATAAATTATATTTCATATTTATAGCTTGCCAAAAACTCAGTACATTTTCTAATTAACTATCATGCAAAATTAAATTTCCTCGAGCAGCGTCTTGGCAAAATTTTCTTAAATTTTTCAACGCACTTTTATTTTACTGAAAGGTGCTCGAGGAAAATTATTTAGAAAATTTATACAGACAATTTCTCATCCTGTGTATAACTCAGTAAATTTTTTACAGACTATCATGCAAAAATTAATTTCTCCGAGCAATGTTTTGTCAAAATCCTCCTAGATTTTTCAACGCACTTTTATTTAACTAAAAGGTGCTCGAGGAAAATTATTTGAAAAATTTATACCTAATATTTTACAACATGCAAATCACTCAGTGAATTTCTTACAAACTACAATACAAAATTTAATTTCCTGGAGCTGCGTTTTGACGAAATCTCTTAGATTTTCCAACGTACTTTTATTTTAATGGAAGGCGCTCCATGAAACTTAATTCTAAAATTATAATTTATATTTATAACATGCAAAGAAGCTTGTAAATTTATTATAAACTATCATGCAAAACTTAATTTCCTCGAGCAGCGTCTTGTCAAAATTTCTTAAATTTTTCAGAGCACTTTGATTTCACTGAAAATTGCTCAAAGAAAATTAATTCTAAAATTATATTTTATACTTATAGCATGCAAAGAACTTAGTAAATTTCTAACAAGCTATTATGCAAAAATTAATTCACTGGAGCTGCGTTTTGTTAAAATCTCACTTGATTTTTCAACGCACTTTTATTTTACTAAACGGTACTCAAGGAAAATTCATTTATAAATTTATAACTAATATTAATAACATGCAAATCACTAATTGAATTTCTTATGGACGATCATGCAAAAATCAATTCACTGGAGCTGCGTTTTGTCAAAATCTCACTTGATTTTTCAACGCACTTTTATTTTACTAAAAGTTGCTCAATGGAAATTAATTCTAAAATTATAATTTATATTTATAACATGCAAGGAAGTTTGTAAATTTATTATAAAGTATCATGCAAAATTTAATTTCCTTGAGCAGCGTCTTGCCCAAATTTCTTAGATTTTTCAACGCAATTTTATTTTACTAAAAGGTGCTCGAGGAAAATTATTTAGAAAATGTGTACATATTTTTTACATCATGCACATGAATGTTTAAAATTGTGTATAACTTATCAGAGAATAAATATACGGCATTCGTAGAACATACCAAGATATCAAATTCCATGACGTGACAATACTTCGGTCGACTTAGTTCATTGCATTAATTTTTGCTTACTTCTTATTGAGAACCCACTGTCAACTTTACTCATCTGCTGTGTATACTAATCTTCATAATTGATGATTCGCCCTCAATGCGGACTATTCTATTTATAATATGGCTTGATTCTTCATACCTGAGAAAAAAAGAAAATGTTAATGCTTCCATTCAGTGAGGAATTTGTCGTATCAAAAAGAAATTTACCTGCTTTAAAACTTATACAGAACATATAATACGAACATCAATTCTATGAATCCATCCAGTAGTTAATGAAACACAAGTTCATTACTCTATTTTCCATCGGTAGGCTTGTTCTTGTTGCTGATATTCTTCTAATCCTCATGAATAGTCTCCTTGTACAAAATTGTTATCAGCGGAAAATTTCGTCCTGCAACAGCCGATCGACTGTGTACTGACTTTTAAAGATTCCGAGTCTTGTTATTGTTTCTCCAGCATTTCAAACCGCAAACAAAGAAATACATTTGTCCGAAATATTTTACTGGAGGATCATCTAGCACTTTTCTGCTAGTATAGTCTTTAATCTACACATGGTCGCTAAGATTCTCCGTTGTTCACGTACCACTTTCTTCAAACAGAAATTGAGGGGAGACGTAGCCCAATTATCATGAAAATTCCGAGGTTGTGAATACCTAGAAAAATAGTGCTACATCAGTAAGATAATTATTTAATTTATCGGAACCACATAATTATAAACAAATACGTACCAAATCAGCAAAAAATTCGTAGATTTTACAGTGTTACGTAGTTTTATCAGCATAAATATGGCTGTTTATCAGCTTATTCGGTTATAATTTCAATCCGTTTTTGTAAATCTGTTGGTCACTCTATTCAGAGATTTTTGTAATTTTCTTCCGCAATGTTAGCATTATCATTATTTAATCGAGATTTGGATTTATCAATGATTGATTTTCTTTAGTACTTATAGTACTTACATGTAGGCTAAACTTGATTTGTTTCTTGTTTATAACTTCCTTACTAGTTCACCTACTAACAATAGAATAATTTCACTTGATGGTACTTATCAAGTTATTTAAATTTCAAATTAACACCACTGGCAACAATATGTCATATTTTTGTGTATAAATATTTCAAATCATTTAAAGACACAATAATATTGATAAATAAATAAACAGCATTATTGCTTATGCTTATACTCGACGATCACGTGTTCTGATTTTAGGTTATGTTATGTTTCACACTATACACTCACATACGTTTTACGCGGGACATTTTAAACCATTACTAACATTTTATATCATTTTATTTATTACAAATGGAATTATGACTTTATTTCAATAAGTCAATAACAAATCATACAAAAATTGCAAACAATGATAATTCATAACATAAAAATTTCAGTACACTAAATTCAAAGAACTTGTAAATGAATCTACAACAAGCATCCACTGTTTTTGTATTACTGTAACAAATTTCATTACAATTTCTCTATGCATTATTATTCCACTAAAAAAATTCCAAGAAAAATGGGTTTCTTCATTTATACACACTATAGTGATATTCTTTATAAAATTATCAACGAGCTCAGTGATGCACCAAACATTTGCAATGCATTTCAATTTGTCTCTAACGATCGAAAGCTCAGACATAACCGGCTACTGAAAACCATCTATCAAGCTCCTTCCATGCGTATCGCTTTAATGTCAAGTAACAAATTTTGCAATGTTATTAATTCCATTGTTAATTTTTTTTTCTTTTTAATTTTATAATTTTCTCTAGGAATTGCCAAATAAACTTATTTCTGTGCAATTTTCGAGCCAAAATTTCAGAAATTAAAATTGGTCGTTAAAATTCTCCGTTGTTCGCGAACCACTCTTCTTCAAGTTGAAATTGAGGTGAGACGTAGACATTTTTTACAGACTATCATGCAAAATTCGGTTTTCTGGAGCAGCGTTATCTTAGAATCGTATAGATATCTCAAAGCCTTTTTAAAAGATGCTTTCGAGAAATAAATTAACAATTTATACGTATTATTTATATCTAGCAAAATAACTTGGAAAATCACGTACAACTGGCCATGCAGTAAATTTACGACAATTGTAGAACATACCAAAAAATCAAATTCCATTTCATGACATCATTTAACTTTACAAATCTACTGTGTACTAATCCTTATAGTTGATGATCCGTCTTCAATACAGACTGATCTATTTATAATATTGCTCGATTCTTCAGACCTGAAAAAAAAAAAAAAAAAAAAAAAAAGAAAATGTTAATGTTTCCATTCAGTTATAAATTTCTCGTATTAAAAAACATTTACCTGTTTTAAAATCTATATAGAACTCAGAATACAAATATATCTATAGATATATCCTTTGATTTCACTGAGTTGTTTCATGTAATATAAGTTGACCACTGTATTTTCCATCACTAGACTCTTTTTTCTTGTTGTTAACGTTCTTCAAGTTCTAATGAATTTTCCTTTTGTAGAACATTGTTATCAACCAAAAATTTCGTCCTGGAACAATCTACTGACTGTAAAATAAATCTGGTAGGTGTCGAGCCTAGTATTTTTTCCCTAAGCTTTTGGACGCTGCCAAGGAAAATACACATTTGCGCAAAGTGTCTAACTGGTGAATTATCCAAGACTTCTCTGCTGTTTTTCGATACTTATGGCCTCAACGATTCACTTTTGCTTGCATATTACTTCCCTCTCAGCTGATATTCAGGCGAGATGTAGCCCAGTCTTCATGACAATCCCGAGTTTGTGAATACCTAGAAAAAAAGTGCTACATCAGTAAGATAATTACTTAATTTATCAAAACTACATAATTATAAACAAATACGTACCAAATCAGTAAATGAGTCGTAGCTTTGACAATGTAAGTTACGTAATTTCATCAGCATGAATATGTTAAATTATTTATTAAATTATTCAGTTACACTTACGATGCTCCTTCGCAATCTATTGATCATTCTATTGAAAGATTTATGTAATCATCTTTTACAATGGTAGTATTGGCATTACAAAATCGGGATTTCGATTCATTAACGCCTGCTTTTTTCCAGTACTTATAATACTCAAATATAGGCTACATTTGATTTGTTTCTTGTTATAAATTGTCACTAGCTTACTTGCTAAATTTTAAGTTATTGCGCTTGTTAGCTCAACTTACTTAGCTTACGAAATCACATGACTGAGATAAAAATGTCAGATATTTTTATATAAATATTCGAAGTAATTTGATTATATAATCCTTAAAGAAATTAATAAGCACATTACACTTGATTATCACATGTTTTAATAGTAAGTTGTGTTATGTTTTACACTCTTTACTCACATATTACATCACATCCAAATGATTAAATTATTAAAACTATTTTTGCGATAGATGATCATAATCTAATTAGTTCTATTATAATTGTAATTTGCTTATTTATTTCAGTAGACAGCAGCGGGAGATCATATCATAAACATGTTTACGCTTGGTCAACGTATAATTACTTTCTTGCATGTAATTAATCAAAAATCATACAAAAACTCCGAAAGACGATTATTCATCAAATAGAAATTATAGTACATTAAATAAAATAATCATCTAACGAGATTTACAACGAATACCGATGATTACTATTGTAACAAAATTATTTAATCAAAATAAAAAAACTTTTTCAACTGCGTTCTATCGAAATTGCATAGATTTCTCAATGCACTTTTGTTTTACTAAAAGATGCTCGAGGAAAATTAATTTATAAATTTATACAGACAATTTTTCATCCTGCACATAACTAAGTAAATTTCTTACAAACTATCATGCAAAATTCAAATTTCTGGAGCAGCGTTTTGTCAAAATCGTAGAGATTTTTCAACGCACTTTTACTTCACTAAAAGGTGCTCAGAAAAAATTAATTCTAAAATTATTTTTATATTTATAACATGCAAATCACACAGTCAATTTTTCACAGACGATCATGAAAAATAAAATCTTTGTGATCAGCAGTTTTTAAAAGTGCAAGTAATTTAGTGTATTTTATTCAAATAATTAGGCTAACTAAATTCTCTTTTAACAGCTTTGTGCAAAAACCTTATTGACTTTTCAATGTATTTCTATTGTATGTGCTTATATTTCACTAAACACTGTTAAAAGAATTAATTTCTGAACTTACATCAAACATTTATGATTGCAAATAATTCAGTCAATTTCTTATCAATAATATTTAAGAAATATTTTTATTTCACTTTTACATCATGCCAATCATTTATAAGATTAATTATTATATTCAGAAAAGTAATTTTTTTGAACGATTTTTGGACAAAAAACTCATGGATTCCTCAAAGTTAATTTATTTTATTTAATAACTTTTTAGTTAAATTCTACTTTTTTTTCTACAGCATATCAGCTACTCATGAATTTAGCTTTTTACAATTATACAAAGTAAATTCTTTTTGAATAGCATTGTGACATAATTTTATCGATTTCGCAACGCACTTTTAGTTCGCAAAAATGTGTTCAAAAAAATTCATCCTAAAATTATCTTATATTTGGAACATGCAGGTAAACAAACTCATTTTTTTAAATAATTGTGCAAAATAAGTTTTAGCAGCGTTTTATCGAAACCTTATTGATTTTCGAAATCACTTTCATTTATACTGAAAAGTATTCGCGAAAATATATATTTACCAATATATATTTTATATTGATAACATGCAAATAATTCAGTAAATTTTTTACTTTTACGACATATCATTAATTTGTGTAATTAATTATCAACGACCATGCAAATTGTATTTTTTTGAAGAGAGTTCGGTCATCATCTCATCAATTTCTCAACGCACTTTTATTTTACTAATATATTTTTCAAACGAAAATTTTGTTAGACCCATGATCAATATTTCTAACATGCACAAAAATTTTTAAAATTGCTTATGAATACTCATCTATAAAACTTAGAACTTTCATAGAATAACCAAAAAAATTAATTTCCAAACGGTAAAATTTTTGTTCTTCTTCGACCTCGATTTTTAAGCTATCCTTTAAATGTTAGCTAACTTTGTTTTTAATTTCACCAATCTTTTGATTGAGCCTTATATTCTTAGTTGATGATTCTTATTTCATATTCGTTATTCCATCTTTTATGTTATATTTAAATCTTGAGATCTAAAACAAAAAAAAAATATTTTCATGTTTTTGTTCAGTTAGAAATTTGTAAAACTAAAAAATTTATCTAGTTACATTATAATCAGAATGTTTAATAACTTTTCATATCTTTTACTTTCTTTGTTCATGATAATTTTGTCTCAATGGTTACGGATCTTTCTATCGTACTCAATATTTATTCGAGTTTGTTATAACTGATGTCACAAATTTCATACTCTAAATGTTGCAGTTGCTTTTTTTATTTACAACGTTTTTACAGAGAACATTAGATCGAAAGCTCGACTTTTTGATGTCTGACTTTGTTTTGCGTTTACATTACTCAAATATGGATAAGAATTGATTGTTTTCACTGTATCACTTCCTTACAACCTTACGTTTTTGTTACCGCACTTGATAACACTAATTTACTAATTGTTATTCAAACTTTACATCACTATGAAAAAAATTTTAGATATTTGCGTATTAATATTTCAAGTAAATCAATAAAATGAAATATTACATTACTAAGGATCATATTACATTTGACGATTACGTGTTTTGATTTTAGGATATGTTATGATTCACACTATTCACTCACATATATTGGGGATATTTTATCATATCCAAATAATTAAATTATATAAATAATTTTTACAATAGATGTTTATAATCTTATAATTGGTTCCATCACACATATAACTTGCTCATTTCTTGTATTATCAACAGCACGAGATCATATCACAAACACGTTTACGCGTGGTCTGTACTACAACTAGTTTTAGGCGGGAGATTTTTAAATCATAACTATCCCCTGAGATTGTTTGTTTTTTTAATAAGTAGAATTATGACTTCTTTCAAAAGATAATTGTCATTAAATAAATAAAAATCAACCCAAAAACTTCAACTGATGACTATTCGTGATATAAAAATTATATTACACTGAATTTAACAGGCATTCGAAAAATTTTAGAATTTTTTTAATGACTAAATTTTTATTATCAATAAAAATTTTTTTTAATTTTATTTAAAAGAATTTTAAAAAACTAAAAGTTCCATTTCATAAAATATTTCGCCGATAAAAATTTATCTGATAAAAACAAATCTTAAAAATTGTCTAATATTCCTTAAAGTTCAGTGCATTAAAATTATTTAATTAGCATTGTCGAAAAACCTTGACAGTTTCTTTAAAAACCATTATAAATTCGCCAGCAATTAAAAAACTTGCATAAATAACTTATCTGCAGTTTTGTTTATCTCTAATAAGAAATAAAAAAAAAAAAATGAAAAACCAGCACGTACATTTTTTCCTAGTCCCAATGGCATTATCTTGTTTACTATTTCTGTAAAATAAACGATCTAAAATAAATAAACTATTCCAAATTATGCAGAAACTTAATATTATTAAATTGTGTCAAAATCTAGTAGATTTTTCAGTGTATTTGTAGTTTTTTATTAAATATTCAAAAATCATTATAATAAGTTATTATTGACTATGCATTATATATATGTAGATATTTATGTATAAGCTTTTATAAATTTAGACTCATAACTATTTAATAACTGAACGATGTTATTCCAAAACCTCACAAATTGTTAACATATTCTTAGAATCCTAAAAGGTGTTTACAAATTAAAGTTAAAAATTCAATATTTCTGATGTTTATAACATCTTATAGATAATTCAACCTAAGAAAAAATATCCATATAACATTCCAACATATATTACAGCCATAAAAAATCAACCTCCTTTCGCTACAAATAAACAAAATCTTTGAAACAGTTGTTTTAAAAGAGTACAGCCAGATATAAGTAATGTTCACTCTTCATCTTCTAATTCGATATGTAGACTTCAGAAAGATCATCTTATCTAAAAAATAATTATACTAGCCTTTAAATAGAATGAATTATTGACATTGTCTTTAATCTTACTAATTAATGGGCAAATCATATTGGCACACAAGATAAATAATATATTTCGAAAAAAAAAAACCTGAAAAATTTAGTGTAATTTTATAATGCTGAATACTCATGTCTTATTTGCTTCTTACAGAAATATTGATTTAAACATATCATTATAAAAAACAAAAAATTTGCTATCAAAAACTTTATTAATAACAAATATGCTGAGAAATATTTATAACGTCTTATATATCATAACTTTCTTAATGAATGGAATCCGAGCTGCAGAAAAATTATATTAATATGTTAACTGTTTCTTTTTACTTATAAGTGAAAATAAAATAAATGACGAACATAACTTTCTTGGGTTACCGTAGTTTTTTTTATACGATAATTCATATTTTAAAATTGGATTAAAAAGAGTGCGGAGGATAATATGGAGGAGAATACGGGTACGAGTATTGATATGGCATTGGAGCCTGAGGAGCATGGGACATTGGATTCTGAGGAGCATGAGACGGCATAGGAGCCTGAGGAGCATGGGACATCGGATACTGAGGAGCATGAGACGGCATAGGAGCCTGAGAAGTATAGGACATTGGATACTGAGGAGCATGAGACATAGGGTACTGAGGAGCATGAGACATTGGGTACTGACGAGGATGAGACATGGGGTACTGTGGAGCATGAGACATTGTGTACTGAGGAACTGGTGGCAGTGAGTATTGAGGAACTTGTGGCATGGGGTATGGGGAAAGTTGCGGAATAGAAAACACTAGGTATGGAGAGTGTTGAACATAGGAAGTGACATATGGATGTGTATGATATATTGGCGGTGGTGGCGACGGCACATCATGATCGTGTTGACATCCAGAAGTTTGCGAGTTCGTACAGGTTGACGTTATTCTGAGATTTTCCTTCTTTTCCACTTCAATTTTTTGCTTTTTACACTGTTTTTCCGATATCTCATGTATTTCTTTTACTGTTTCATTTTTCAAAGATTCAAATAGTTGTTGATTGAAACGTCGGATGGTTTTTATAGAACGATTAGATAATCGTTTTTTTTGTTGTTGCTGTTGAGGCTGCACATTGACATTATTTGGTGGGCCTTGAGGCAGTGGTGGCTGATTAGGCTCTCGATGAATCTGTTGAGGCTGCACATTGTTGTTATTTGGTGGGCCTTGAGGCAGTGGTAGCTGATTAGGCTCTTGATAAATCTGTTGAGGCTGCACATTGACATTATTTGGTGGGCCCTGAGGCAGTGGTAGCTGATTATGCTCTCGATTAATCTGTTGAGGCTGCACATTGTTGTTATTTGGTGGGCCTTGAGGCAGTGGTAGCTGATTAGGCTCTTGATGAATCTGTTGAGGCTGAACATTGACATTATTTGGTGGGCCTTGAGGCAGTGGTAGCTGATTAGGCTCTTGATAAATCTGTTGAGGCTGCACATTGACATTATTTGGTGGGCCTTGAGGCAATGTCGGCTGATTATGCTCTCGATTAATCTGTTGAGGCTCTACATTGACGTCATTTGGTAGGCCTTGAGGCAGTGGTGGCTGATTAAGCGCTTGATTCACAGGTTGATCATGAGTAACCTGTGCAAGATTTGCTCGTTGCCTTGGAGTCTTACGGCGACTTGATCGACGTACAGTTTCTGCTTGTGGACGCGTTGCTGCGCCACGAATTTGTCGTCTGCCTCGACCTAAAAAATCGTGAAATCATATATATAAAACAATTCCTTGCTGAATTTCATGAGTCATTCATTACCTCTTCCTCCAGTATGAAAAAGATTCATTTCTCTTCTTTTCGTTTCTATCGTAATTTCTGATACTTCGGAACATACTGCAAAAAAGTGTAGTTGTTAAAAATTATTCGATCAAACTACAAACAAAACAACGTATAAAATGATTAATAAAACATAAAGTAAAATTTCAACAATAATATTTATAATATCTACAATTATATCAAACTTTATATTTTTAAAAAAGTACTTTAGTTAATATTTATCAAACACTAATTGATTGTAGACTTCAAGTTATTTAACTATTTTTAATGTCATGCTTTTAACATTTTTTCAATCTAGACTAAAATTATTTCATGCTGGATTGAATACTGGTCTTAAAAACTTTAATATTTCGACAATCACTTGAATTGGAAATTTTTTTGAAAAAACAATTTAAAATTTATTTTTCTCATTTTTAATACTATTGATAATTTTCTAATAATAATATTACTAATTTTTTTTTTTTTTAGAGAAAGCTAAAAAAATGCCAGATGTTAGCCGAATTTGATATTTTTAAAAATACTATTTTTCATAAAATGTGTAATTTGTGCATTGATACGAATAAAAAACTTGAAATGTACTATCACTGTTAAACAGTATAATATTTTATTCGTAAAAACAAGTAAATTTGAAAATAATTATTGTTGTTATTTATATTATTGTATTTTTTTTTTTAGTATGAAAATAAATTTAACAATAAAATATAATATTTTTAGACATTTTATAACCACCAGATATAAATTGAAAGCAAAAGTAAAGATCAGGTTATGTTGGACAGAGAGAAAAAATAAATGATTAATTTTCTTTATAAAAACAAAATATAGTTTAGCTTTATTACTTACCAACAAACTAGAGAATTTGTTGTAGAAAACTCTTAATTGATTAAAGAATTTTCATAATAAAATATTATTCATAAAAACTCAACGACTGTGATTATCGAATACGAAGAAGTATTTGACCCTAGCAAAGCCGAAATTGCTAGCAGATATAAAGTAAGAGTGTATTAGATGTCAGACACTTCCTATAGATGTTTAGTAATTTTTCCTACCACTAGGTGAAGATCTGAAAAACAAAACTACGAATAAATATTATTATCTCGTTTTGTTATTTATTAAAAAACATTTTTTACTTTGTGAAAACATTTTTTACTTTGTTTTTTTTTTTTTTTTTTTCATGAAATATGATAGTACGTATTGATTAAAAACGACCTATTTAGCTTTTTATCTTTATACTAAGACCAAGAAACTCAAATTGTTTTTTGCAATCTTTAGTGCACTCATGAAGTGCAAATAAAGTGCACGAAAAATTGTAAAAAATAATTTTATCTCCACCTATCAGTCTATTAAAATAATTTTTAACACAGGAGACTTTAGAGTAAATTGAAATTTTTTTAAAACAATGAAAGTTGAAAAATCAATTTCCTGAAATTTTATCAAAATGGTTTTCTCTATAAATTGCACCACGTGAAAGATTCCAAAAAAAAAAATGAATTTTATTTGTTTATAATTTACATAAGAATTGGAAAAATTAAAAAACGTATTTTAAAATTAAGTAATAACTTTTTAATATTTGTGAAGAAAGTCACATTATTAAAATAATGCAGTACTTACGAATTTTTTCAAATTTTATTAGTTTGTTAGATAATAATTCTCGTGCTGAATTTTTAGCTTTAATGAAGCTTTTTTTTGAAGATCTCACCGAAGCTTTAAAAAAGCAACGTGACTGCATTTTGATTTATCAAAATATCTAATACTACGACAGTAATTGATTTTTTAAATAAACAAAATTTAAACAAACATTATGAATCATAGTAAAAAAATTATTGGTAAAATTGAAATGTAAAAACAATTATTATAGTTCTACTATAATTACAGACGTCCGAAAAAGACATATCACTTCGATTAATCAGAACCTACAAAAAATAAACTTGAATCATAATAAATACAAATTGTATAGTTAAATTGTTAAAACTGCATTTATTACACATGTAATTTGAATGATAATAATTAATTTTAGTAAACGGAATTAAATATAAAATATCGAAATAAATTCATAGGTCATGGTGATGTATTTTGTTGACAGCGGACTCTTATCTTATTGTTCACATTATCTTATAGTTCACATTAATTTATTAGTTCACACGAGTCCTCTAATTCACTTTATATTATTGAATAATGTAAATATCGCATGACAAATGTGCTACGAAATGTAAAATTTTAAAATGAGTGTTATTTCTAGTAAACTTGTCTGTATATATGATATAAATTCAAATTTTACTGACTAATATTAATAATATGGACATCAATTTTAAAAAAATCAAATTTTTAATAGCGTTTACTATGCCTTATTTTTGAAATTCTTTTAAAACACAAGTTTGTTTGAAAAACTTTTAATTGGTCCTTTCTATAAATCGAAAAATATTATATATTTGATTTTCTTTTTTTTTCAAACTAAATAATGATAACAAAATTAGGTAAAATTATAGATGAATTAAAAATATCTTGGTGGTTGGTATGAAAATGATGGGACTTGTGGTGTTGGATACTGAGAAACTGGCGGGACAAGATACTGAGGAGCTGGTGGCATAAGATACTGATGGACTGGTGGCACGAGGTATTGAGGTGCTGGCGGCATAGGATGCTGAGAAGCCGGTGGCATGAAATACTGAGGAGCTGGTGGCATAGGATACTGAGGAATTTCTGTATATCGCGGATAAGGGATGTACTGAGGAGGATGCTGAGATAAGTAAGGGGCTGGAACGAATGTGCACTGATTTCTGCGCCCAGAATCTGAACTGCTATTACTGGACGCAACACTTTGTAAAATGTCCTGGTGCTCATGTTTTTCAGTTTTAATTTTTTTATAACGTTGTTCAGCTTCTTCTTGTAATTTTTTCACAGTTTCGGTTTTAAAAGATTCAAATAATTTTTGATTGAATTTTCTAAGCGCTTTGATCGAGCGATATGACAGATGAATCTGTTCTGGAAGTACAGAAGCATCGTCTTGAACTCCTGGAGGTACTGATGAGTTGTCTTGAACTTCTGTAGGCACTGGAGAATTATCTTGAACTTCTGCAAGTACTGGATGATTGTCTTGGTCTCTTGGAGGTACAAGTTGCTGACCAGCGGGTACAGCTGGATTTTCTGGAGGTCTTTCAAGTGGTAATGGTTGATTACCAAGCGCTGATCTTTTTATCCGGTTTGGTTGCTGTCGCGTAGTCACGCTGCGTATCAATATTTTACCTTGCCCTTAAACAATAGTTACATTTTTAATGGAAAGTAATTAGAATATAATTGTTAATTATGTTAATTTAATTACCTTTTTCTTTGTCGCACGGATTCATTATTTTATCCAATCCTCAATGCTTTGTAACGTGACTGCAAAGAATAATAATAATTAGAAAATTATACGTGTCACAATTTCTACTATTTTTTTTTTCATTATTTTCACTAACGTATTATTATTTTTATAATAAACTAAATAATTATATGTTTAATGTCTATCACTTTATATCAATTGATTGAGGTTATCTGCAAAATAGACATATTTAGTACTTTTCATAATAGTATTATAATAATAATAATTTTTTAGATTTTATACTTACCGAAAAGTCTTGAAATATTTTCTAATATTTTAAATAAGTGTGTTAGTGCCGTATTCAATTTTATGAATAAAAATGTTAATAAGCTAGGAAGATTAAATACAGTATACAATCCAGCCGTAACCAGACACAAGCCGAAAGAATAACTGACTATCTCTTTTTAATTACAAGCTTGAGCGTGATAAAGTTGCTGCAATTTCACCACCAGATGGAGATAAAAAAAATTATTTTTAAATCAATTATTAATATTTCAATCAAATTTGACTTTTTACATAGAATAAAAATTTCCATTAGTGGATGCTATTTTACAATAATGCTTATATAGAAAATATATATATTCGAATCAGCCAGCAACACAATTGACTTATACAGTCATTCGATAGAATACTTATTTTAGTTAATTATTAAAGCACTATATGCTTACATAATTTTATTATTGCAGTTAGAAATTTGATATTTATGATTTATAAATATAATGACATTTAATCACTTATATTTGTTGTTTCAAAGAAATAAACCTTTTCATAGATATTTTTTATACAAAATGTTCTGGTATCTTGTATACTTTGTGATATATGTATTATGAGCATTTAATTAAGAATTTTTCTCCGTATTCACTAAAAATTATGTATCGAAGTTGATGATTTCAATTAATATAAAATTACTTTACTTCTTAAATTATATATAAAAAAAACTCAAAAAAAAAAGTAAGGCATTTAATGTAAATAAAATATAAAAATTTTAGTTTAAAATCTTTTGCAGTATTTCTGTTTTTTTTTTTTTCAACTAAACGTCAATCTGAAAAAAGAATGCTTGTGTTTGTAGGAAAAATTTGCTGAAACATTAAAATATATAATTAAATAATTAACTATATTTGATCCCTGAATAAAAAATTAGGAAAACGGTTGACCCTGAAGGCCATCCTTGCAACTTCCCGCCAATTCTATACCTAAACGCTTGAATTTGCACTTATGACGTTTTAGAGCTCATAAATACAATTTGTATATTATTTTGAGCTTTTCGAGCTCAAAAAATAGCTTTTGTATGCTTTTGAGCATTTTGAGCTCAAAAGTTTGATAGAAATTCGATAAAACACTATTTTTTGAATTTTTAAATCGCAATAACTTTTGAATCAATGAACCGATTTTCACGCGGTTGGTGGCATTCAACGCAGTTTTTTAAGCTTCATGAAAATTTTTAAGTCTATATTGATAGAGCGGAAAACTTCGGAGTAATTCCGAAAAAACAATTTTTTCGGTTTTCTTTCGTCAACGATAACTTACGAACGAATCAACCGATTTTGACCGGACTGACGGCGATCAACGTGGTTTTTTGATGATCAGAGCTGATTAGTTTTTAGAATTGATCGGTAAAGCCGATTAAAAGTTATTCCAAAAAAAAAAACACTTTAAAAAAAATTTTTTTTTTGTAGTTTTTTTGCGATTTCTCAAAATCTACCGGTTCGAATCGTTCCAAAGTGTATACAAAATCTAAGATTGGTCAAGCTCTTTTGAATGGCACCAACCACGATCAAATCGGTCAAGCCGTTCAAAAGTTATAAGAGATAGACATACAGACACCACCGCGGGAATAGTCAGGGAAGCTTCCTAGGACCTCGAAACGTCGAGATTCGATGAAAACTCGATTTTCGTAAAACGGGGTGAAAACAATAACTTCCCGATTTTCGAAAATCTTCGATTTTCTTAGCGGGAAGTTAAAAAATGTATTGAGACAAAGAAAAAAGTATTGAAAAGAATTGGATTGACTAGAAAACTAATTCTTTTCAATATTTTTTCCTTTGTCTCAATACTTTTTTTTTAATCAGGGATTAAAAATGACTCGAATTATTGATAACTTTACTTTGTTCAAACTTATATAGCTACAGATATTATCAATCTTGTTTAACAGGAAAGATATCTTTTATTATTTTGAAAACTTGAATCGACGGCTTTTCTTTCAAATATATTTTTATTAAAGTCTGAATAATTCATCAATCAAATTTTTTATTTGTTTGAAGCGTAAACTTGTTTATTATAGAAAAACTGGAAAATCTGAGCTGATGTGTCAGTTAGTGTGTTTTGAGATAACTCACCCGTTTTTATATACAATTATTATTATATATATTCTACATAATTATTAAAAAAAATGTTGGAAATTACAAAAGTGCACGACTCATAATGCTCATTTAATTATGAAATATTAATAAAATAAAGAATGTGAAAAAATATGTATAAAACAGCTGAAATAGCACGATAATGCGCAAGCGCCTTTAGTGGGATAAATCTACACAATATATATATATATATATATATATATATATATATATATATATATATATATATATATATATATATATATATATATATAGATACACAATCTTCTGGTTTTTGTTTTATTTTACTAATTGTATGTAAACGACACTAAATTACCTAGCCATTCGCATTCAGTGTCTTACAATTCTCTCAAAGAATTAAAAAAAAAAATTTAAGGTATTACCGCGTGAACGTTAAGATATTTTATAGTGGTTATACTGTAGTGTTTTGGACTAGCTGTAGAGTAACCTCTGTTTTGATACATGCGTTTATTTATTTATTTACATACATTTATTCGGAAATATAATAACAATGTCTGAAAAATCGACTTATAAAAGACGATTCATAAAAAAAAGCCCTTGAAAAACGACAGAAATCTCTAGCACATATGCAAATAACTATACAAATAACAAATAGAAAAAAAATAATAGACAATATTGTTTTGTTTTTTCAAAAAAATAAGTAATTAAATTTTTGTGTTTATGTATTAATTGATTTTAAATTTAAGTATTTTTTATTATTTCATCTGACTATTATTTTGATTACTTGTGAAAGATTAATATATATTATTATATTAAAATTGTTAACTTTTTGAATTTTAAATAAATATAAAAAAAAAAATGAATTCAATTTTTATTGAAAAAATGATTACAAAAAAATAAAAAAAAAAAATTTCACTTGAAAAAAACTTCAAAAACTGTAAACGCAATATAAAAAAATTTTTTTTTTTCTAATTTAATTATTAAAAAAAAATCAAAGAATAAAAAATGTCGGCTAACTTTAGTATTATAAAAAAATACTTATTTTCATAAAATAATCATAGTTTTTTTTTAATAAATAAAATTAATAACTATAATATTACATTTAATATAAATTAAACTTTTCAAATAGCGCCAATCGACGCAGAATTATATAAACATTAATGTGACAAAATTAAAAAAAAAATCCTAAGAAAACGACTTTGGCGAGGGTACTACCTTAACTCAATTAATGCATTTTTTCGCAAGTTACAGTGTTTCCGGGGTTTTATACATGACGGACAGGAAATTTTTTTAGACCTATTTTGATGTCTTTTTCCGTTTCTAATGCACTAAATCAATTTTTGAAAAGTATGGAATTAATCGTCAATAAATAATCTTGACAATTGTATACAAAATATCTTGATTTCGTAAATTAACAGGGCTATAATAATAAAAATAGTTGAGGCAAAAAAAATTTTTCGATCATGAAGCACTCTTTGATGCTTCGCATCATGAATCGTGCAAAACGATGATATTATTATAACATCAATATATTATTAATCTGACTCTATAATTTTAGGCAAAATGTGAATGAAATTGACAAAAAATGTAATGTGACGTGATAAAAGTATAATACGGTTTATGAAAAATCTTCAAAATGACACTACTTTTATGAAAGGATAACAATGAAGTATTTAACACAATTTATACGAAGGACTTGCGCTTTTTTGTTATTAATAAAATAAAATTGTTGTTAGTTATCGAATTTCGGGTTTAAAATTCTTAATTTTGATTTGTTATCTAAATTATTTGATCTTCTTTAAATTTAATTTCCCTCTAATTGTCGGCTCACTGGTATCCGAAGTAATTACTACTCATAATAATACGAATAAAACAAAACTTTTAACTATTGATAAAGCTTAAAAAAAAGGTTTCGTCCCGAATGTGACTACTATCACATAATTGTTAGTGAATTCTGAAAGTCATTTTCTGCCTTAGACCTCCTGTTTTACAAATTTACATAGAAATATTTATACTTTATAACACTTGAGGACATTTATTTCACAACACAGAAACAAACAATAAAAATATAGTTACTAAGTGTATAAAAAATTATTTAGAATTTAGAAGCATATTGAGTTCTTTTAGAACAATTTTTTCATATTAATATAAATATTTGCATCAGACGTTCTATAAAAAATTATCAACTCAGAAGCTCAATTCTTACTAAACAATAACACTCAAAAATAATTTTGTACTGTGAAAAAATTACGTAAAAAATTAATACCTCAAGTCAATTTTATAAGTATACATAATGTTTTCTTGCAAATATAATTACCTAGGTGTACGAGTTTAAATAATCTTTGACACACGATATAGAGGACTCATCAGTAAGGCTATTAAAACGTGTGTTAGAAGTATAATTTTATGATAAGAAAATATTATCATGGATATCTTTGCCACGAAATTGTAATTAAAAAATAAAAAGAATTAAGATATGTATTATAAAATAATTTTATCGTACGAATGACTATTGTGAATTTCCATCGCTTGTCATAAGACTTAATTATTGAGAGCAGTAGGAAATGGTAATAGTATATTACACACCTAGGGAAGTAAAGTAAGAAATGTCTCAGATCACATGTAATTGTTGTCCGAGGCGAAGCCGAGGTCAACAAACATGTGATCTGAGGCTTTCTTATTTACTTCCCGTGGAGTGTATACTATTTTTTTGTCCGACGAATGCGGAAAGCGGCAACTTTGTTTAGCGCAGCGGGACGAAAGTTGCCACTTTCCGCCCGGAGGGCAAAAATAATTTTTTGTCAAGTATTATAGCATAAAAATGTCTTCTCATTGCTAGTTTATCTTGAGAATAATGTATGGCACAAGGATCACCACCCAATGCAATAGTTGTTGCATATGCTGCAGCATATACTCCACACGTACTACCATCAGGCTGTCGAGTTACCAATTTGTAAGCAACTTTATTCTCTTTTAATTGTCGTGGATATCGAACTTGTAAATATTTTTTTTCAAGAGCAGACAAATAATCAAAACTCATTCTGTTCAAGCTATCATAAATAGCAACATACTGTCCATTAAAGTATAAACAACTCCAATGTTGGAATCTTTCTCCACCAATGATCACTAAATCATTAATAGAAGTTGATTGTTTCACGGGGTTCACAGCAGTTACTGGTAAGTCAGTCGTGAAATTTTTCTCTTCTATTAATAATAAAAATCGAGAAATAGAAAGGTCATCCAATAAACTCAGATCAGTTAGAATATTATCTGCAAAATCTGTAATTGGTCGGTTTGCTACTAAATCCCGATAAACATTGATAGTATCTTCATCGTGATCATTCGTTGAAGAATTTACAGGGACATTCTGAGCATTATTTGGTTGTTGTGTTTTTGTTGCTTATTTATCAGCATCTTTTTCAATTTTTTTTGCCTTTGCTTCAAGAGTAAATGCAGCTTCGCGAATAGGCATACTTCGTCTTATTCTGCTATCAACAATTTCATCAATTAAAGCTGAATAGTAAAATCTATTCAATTTATTCTCCATTTTATTCTTCCAAAAATCATCATTTCTACTAACTAACTCAGCAATTTTTAAGTGGCTTGGTGTATAAACAGCAACATAACAAAATTGTTTGTTAGTTACATGAAGCTGACCTTGAATAATGTAATGAATAGCATGGTTTTTGTTGATGACATTATTGGTAGCTTTTTTATCGAATAAATTTTTCATGTCTCGATTCCTATTTAATGCCGCCTCAACGTCAATTTTTTCATCATCAGATAAATGAACGACAATGACTATCGAATCATTGTTAACAAGACCGTCGGGCCTTGCGCATAAATAGAAACTTTCAACATCATCAGAAACAAATATACCACAAGGCTGAATTTTATGAGTGATTCGAGATTCTAACAATGTAAGAGCTTTCTCTCTGTAGTTTTCCATAGATAGCAATACATCATCGTCGTATAAGACAGAATTATATATATCATTAATGACTGTTGTGCATGAAGTTGTTTCATACATGCGACAAATTTTACCAAACATGTGAGAAGGAATCATGTCTTTTTCATACTCGTGTGGTACTCCAAATGGATGATTTCTCGTTTTAACTTCAACAGTCTTTCGATTTCTTTGACGATCACGAAGCTTATCATGATGATCTTCTTTCGATTTCTGATAGCTAACAGGGTCTGTTTCATAAAGATCAGGCTGAGCTGCATTGGAACCGTAATCTTTATCAGGACCCTGATACATACGCCTATCTTTTTTCCGTTGTTTGTTAACTTCTCGACATTTTTTATTGATCAGCCTTTGTGAATTTCGCTCTCTTTCCAGTTTCAAAATTTGTTCAGGTACTCGTTTCTTGACAAATTTGTAGAATTTTGACAAGTGAGCGCCCGAAGTAACTTGGTCAAGAGTGCCCATGTAAACTCTATCATGAAGTTCATCAGCACCGCCGTACTGAATTCTTTTACCAGAGAGGTATTTAGATAAAACTCCATGATATTGCTCGATTTTATTCGTATTCAAGAAATGTAATGAATGCATGGCATTTTGACTAGCATCAGTGATGATTTTTTCAACGCGTGCATATAAACCATATTCTTTTAATTTAGGTAAATGATTAGATTTCAATTTATCACACGACCATTCAGTTAGACACTGAGAATGATCACCAAAAACATGTAAAGGAGCCAGTAATATGTTTTTCCGCAATACTTCTGTATTTTGTACAAAAATTTGTTCTTTTTCTGCTTAAGAAAGGCTGTCAGATTCAAAATCTTTTCGTAAACGTACAATATCTGATGTAATTGTCCGACGAATTTTTAACCCACTGAATTTAATTCTATTTCTTACAGCAGCAGGAACTCGTCGGGTTGGAACTTGAGCTTTTGCGGCTTCTCTGATTTTGCCTCCCATGGCTCGGAACATATGGAAAGAACATTTGATTCTTTCTACTTCAACATTATACTGTTCATAAGGTTTAGATTCTCTCACTACCTTTATCGTTGAACTATCATCATCAGAAACCATTATATTATATATTACTCCATGAAGTTTGACGCTACGATTGAATAATATTGCAGTGGCATACGGCTCCATGCTTGAGGAACTTTTTTTGCGATCATAATTCTTGTAGCATTTATGCGGTGGCGGCTCACAATTACGGTTCTCATTGACACGGCAAGTAAAACAATATTTATTGACTACTTCAACATCAATAACTTTCCCAGTAGCACAACCAATTACTGCAACTGAAGCTGCAAGAGAATCATGTTTGCCTCCTCTATAACTTCGTTTTGGATAAAAGCCATCAGTCATAGCTTTTATGAGAGGGATACCATCGGATGTAACATCACCATTTTTAATGGCAATTGCAGCTTCTTCTAATGCATTTTTATGCATTTCCTCAGCAAGAACGTTTTTAAGTGGTTCAACGAGTTTTTTTCGATGCTTTTCATAAGTTTTATTTGAAATACACGGTATATCAAACACAGCAAGAATAGTTTGAAATGCTGCAAAAGAACTTGCAGAACCAATAACACTTATGGCAGCATTTTCATTGATATCAAATTTGTTTTCTTGTTTACCTGGATTTGTCCAAAATGAAGCAATCATTTGACATTCAAGACACTTCCAGGACAAGAAAGTATTTAAACCAACATCTAACTTTCTAAAGCAATGAAAGTTTTCCCCTCGTCTAGCACAATTAGGTAGATGATTCTTGGAGTGACCTAACTTTGTAAACTCTTTTATCAAATAAGCAAGATCTACTATTCGACAACCTTTTATAATAGAATCAATGTCGGTTGGGTTCTCGGTAGATGGTACTTCAGTGTCATTTTGAGCATCGTTATTGAGATTAAAATTTTGCAACAGAGATGGATTTTCTGGATCGTTTTCAAATTCTAGTTCCGAATCACCATCGAGAGAATCTAATTCATCATGATGTAAATTCTCGGAATTGGAATCGTTGCGTGAAATAGAAGGTTCAGAAAATAAATTACCATTATCGTTAGTATTGTCATATACAGACTCGTCACAATCGGTAATCTCAGTGTCACTTAATATCTCCGATTGCTTGGGGTCATCATGATCACTCATACTAACACTGCTATAGCTTCTACTATTACCGCCTAAACCATTACAGGAAGCCTCAGATATGCAACTCTCGGAGTCATCGAGATTTATATTATCTGGACTATGCCTTTCCTCTGATTGCTTAGAATTGATAACGAGTACAGACGAAACAGGTAAACTACTTCCAGGTAATCTACGGCTTGGAGAAACTTCATCGTCTTCATGAAGTAAATCAAGTTCGGATTCATCAACATCCGTAGGTTCTTGACTACTCCTTTCTTCAGATTCCTCAGAATATATTTGATCATCATTATTAACTATATTATGGTTACTAAAACTAGTATAAGTCATACTGCATGCAGATGAAGTAGTGTCATTTTCATGAACGAAATCAAGTTAAGATTCATCAATACCCGCAAGTTCTTGACTACTCCTTTCTTCTGATTTCTCAGAATAAACTTGACCATTATTATTAACTATATTAAGGTTATTAATTCTAGTGTTAATCAAACTGCATGCAGATGAAGTTGTGTCATTTTCATGAACAAAATCAAGTTCGGATTCATCAACACCCGTAGGTTCTTGACTACTCCTTTCTTCTGATTTCTCAGAATATACTTGATTATCATTAATTACACAAGACTTATTCAAACTACCTCGACTTTTAATGCATGCATGCAAGGCTTTATTATTAGTTATGTGAAGTGAACCAAGTTTAGATTCATCAAGACCTGTAGGTACTTGACTACTCCTTTCTTCTGATTTCTTAGAATATTCTTGGCTCAAGCTACACAAAGAACTCGCTGGTTCACGACTTAGTTTTTTATTAAAATAATTATTTAAGTTAACTAAATTATTATAAGAGTAATCAATATTATTATCTCTCACGTCTATTCGTTCCAGTTCTTGACGTTGATCATCTCCTCCATCCAAACCCAATAGATAATAGTCTTCTATAACTTCCACTTCTTCTTCTTCTTCTTCTTCTTTTTCTTCTTCTTCTTCTTCTTCTTCTTCTTCTTCTTCTTCTTCTTCTGCTACTTCTACTATTGACTTTGATGCAGCCGCTGCTTCTTCACGTCTCTTCTTTCGGCTATTGAACAATGAAATCACTAATTATATTGTTGAAAAGATACATTATGAAAATTCTACGTAATTTAAAGAAATGTCAACAAAATAAGTTCTTAAAAGAAGAAAATACGGTTCCTTATACAAGTAAATTTTATTACAAAAATTGCCTAAATTTTGAACAAAATAACACACTTCTCACAAAAATTGAGGGAGCAAAAAAAAACCTACATTTTTGGAGGATTTTCAACAGGCAGAAACTTTTACACAGAAAAAAAGATTTCTTGACTGGAGAATAAAATTCTTGGCTTAAGTAAATTTTCAGGTGCCCGAAGGAAGACCGAAGTTGTCTTGGCCGAAGTAAAAATTTTTCTTGAAATTCTATTCTTGGTGGAAGTAATTTTTCTTAATTCAAATTATCATAAATACTTGATATAATAAATTTTTATATTGGATCAAGATTTTTAGATACTATAGGGAAATAGCGCCACCTACAGCTGGGAAAAAATTTTTTTCACCTTGAGAAAATTTTTTTCTTCAATATTTGATACCCATTTTAGATTATTTTAGCACGCGATTATACATATTGAATAAAAGAATATGGTTCGATATTATTTGATCTTCCCATTTGACATGTTCGTCAATAAAAATATTAATGAAAATTTATTATCGAGAAATTTAATTTTTTGGAACAAGAGAAAAATTTTCTCAAAACAAGAAAATTTTCTTGATTTAAATAAGTGTCCAGTAAATAAAACCAGTAAATAAAAAAAAACAAATTGTAGCTCTAAGTGTCTAGTTTTGGAATCTGAGTTTGAAAATTTTTTTTCGAGTAATCTTAAGAAAACCGCCGAAAAAAAAATTTTCGAAATATTTTTGGTTTCTTTTTTAATCTACGGACGTGAAAAAAATTTCTTTGACTTAACCTTTATATGGACTAGATAACTTGTTTATTCAGCTTTAATTTGGTTTTTTAACAATCTCGATAAGAGCATTTCTCGCTGAGATATCGGTGTTTGAATGGCAAAAGATTATTTTGTATTTGATTACCAATATCTAAGCAACCAATGATCGCACAGAAAATTCAAGGTTGGTTTTGAAAACTTGAATAAATTCTCTACAAGGATTGGCTATTAATTTTAAAAAAAATTTTTTTTTCAATTATTACATGAATTTGAAAAAGCAACCAAAAAAGAACTGTTTGCGGTTTTTTTGGAAAATCAAGCGCCTAGTTAAAAATATTGCGGAAACCACTCATATTAAGTGTGCCTTTTACTGTTCAATATACCCACGAAAACCCTACAAAGTTTCAATTAAATCGAGCCAACCGTTTATTTTTCTCACTAGATTGAATTTTTGAAAAAACTAAAGGAGCAAAAATTTCGCTCTGGAAAAGTCAAAATTTTTATCAAAAATGAAAAAAATTTTTTTTTCCATTTTCTCTTAATTCCGTATAAGTGGCTAGGTAAATTGAAAAAAAAAAAAAAAAAAAAAAAATCAAAAATTTTCTTTTTCTTCAAAAAAAATGTTTTTTTTAATTGGCTGTCGGTAAGAAAGTGAGTCGCTACATTTTTTCAATTTTTAGCCGATTAAAAAAAAATTTTAAGAAAAAAAAAATTTTATCAAAAATTTTTGAAATTTTTTTTCGAAAATTTTTGAATTTTTTTTTTCAAATTTACCAAGTCACTAATCCAGAATTAAGAGAAAAATGAAAGAAAAAAATTTTTTTCATTTTTGATAAAAATCTTGACCTTTTCAAAGCGAAATTCTTACTCCTTTCATTTTTTCAAAAATTCAATCAAGTGGGCAAAAAAAACCGAAAACAGCCCTTATTTGGTTGCTTTTTCAAATTCATGTAATGATTGAAAAAAAAATTAATAGCCAATCCTTGTAGAGAATTTATTCAAGTTTTCAAAACCAACCTAGAATTTTCTGTGGGGGCGTCCATTAATTACGTGAGGTGTTATAGGGGGGGAGTGGATCAAGCTAAATCTTACCAAATCTCACTTAGGGGGGAGGGGGCATCTTAACAAATATCACGTAATTTTTTCTCTAGCAGAAAACAGTGTAAAATTGCGTGAAAAAGTATTTCTATAATAAAATATGGCCAAATTTGACACAATAGTGTTTGTCGTATTCTTCTGAACCCTGCAGAGCAGCAAAGTAGCACTCGATTGTTTAATTTGATTATTGATCGATAGGATTCATTAATTTTTTAGGTAGATTTCTTTAGAAATTTATCGATGGTAGCCGGTCTCATGTCGTAATTTTAATAAAATTTTGTCATAATATGTTTAATTATCTTCAATTTAAGCTATTGTTCGTCGACTTTTAATAATTTTTTCAATTTATTTCGTAGTTGAGAAAATTAAAAAAAAATCAAGAATAATTTAAATTTAGCTTTTATCATCGAATGACTTATCTGTAAAGAATCCTATTTTTTAGGTAAATGTCTTTGAATATCAATTTGTTGTAGTCAGTCTCATATCGTTATTTGCAATAATAAACTAGAAAATGAATTTTAGGACATGACGGCCTTTTAATAATGTGTTTGTTTCAATATTTAAATAAGAAATCTACCTATCCATGTGGGGTGTAGCCGAATGGCGCTTTTATTTCAATAATCCAAGACGTTTACAGTCAAAACGAAAATTTTTAAGAATCTCGTGTGAGATTAGGGGAGGGGGGAGGTAGTTGAGGAAAATCTTACGAAATCTTATCAAGGGGGATGAGGGGGTCGAAAAATTCTCAAAAATTCCTCACGTAATTTATGGACGCGCCCTGTACGATCATTGGTTGCTTAGATATTGGTAATCGAAGACAAAATAATTTTTTTCCATTCAAACACCGATATCTCAGCGAGAAATGCTCGTATCGAGATTGATAAAAAACCAAATTAAAGCTTAATAAACAAGTTATCTGGTCCATATAAAGGTTGAGTCAGAAAAATTTTTTCCATGTCCGTAGATTAAAAAAATAAGGAAAACGGTTGACCCTGAAGGCGATCCCTGCAACTTCTCGCCAATTCTATACCTAAACGCTTGAAATTGCACTTATAACGTTTTTGAGCTCTTCGAGCTCAAAAGTTAGGTAGAAGTTTAATAAAACACTATTTTTTGAATTTTCAAATCGCAATAACTTTTGAATGAATGAACCGATTTTCACGCGGTTGACGGCAATCGACGCAGTTTTTGAAGTCCTATAAAGAATTTTCAAGTTTAAATCGGTCGAGCCAGGAATTTCGAAGTAATTCCGAAAAAACACTTTTTTCGGTTTTATTTCGTCAACGATAACTGACGAACGAATTAACCGATTTTGACCGGATTGGCGGCGATCGACGTGGTTTTTCAATGTTAAGAGCTGATTGGTTTTTGGAATTGGTCGATAAAGCCGTTTGAAAGGTATTCCAAAAAAACCACTTTTGAAAAAACTTTTTTTTGTATTTTTTTTGCGATTTCTCAAAATCTACCAGTCCGAATCGTTCTAAAGTATATACAAAATCTAAGTTTGGTCAAACCCTTTCGAATGGCACCAACCGCGATCAAATCGGTCAAGCCGTTTAAAAGTTATGAGAGGTTTACATACATCCACACACACACACACACACACACACACACACACACACACACACACTCGGGGCAGAAGAGATACTGCTACCGGGCGCGTCTCCCCGAGCGGATGGGAGAACGCTCGCTGTCCTTGGATGACACTTAATCTCTTAGTTGATGAGGTACAGCGGGTAGGAGCCAAGCAAAATAACCAAACAAAATAAGCTCCCGTGGACAAAACTCCCCTTTAATGGGTTGGTCACACTAACTGACCTAACAAGACGATTGGTTCCTGCTGTAACTCACTGGGAGTGTCCGGAACCTGTATCGATTAAGTTTCCGACGATGCAGGCCACGGCTGATGTGAGCTTGCTCTGCCGAGGTGAAAGTTGCAGCAGTGGATCAGGAGCCAGCCACTTCGGGCCTTGATCAGGAAGTACGCAGTGAGTGTTAGAGATCGGAATCTTCACCGCTCCGAGCGAGTCTAGTCCGTCCGTGTATTCCGGGACTGGCTAAGTGTCGGCTAGGCCTCAGGGAACTGGGGTAGGAGTACTATCTCCGAGGGTACACCCGTTCCTAGTTATGGCAACCCGCTCCACTCCGTACGATGCGCTGGTAAATCAAAAAAGTATGAGTACGTTACAGGAAACAAACATGAATAGAAACGGGCTTCATGCTCAACAAGCAGCGATTGAAGCAAGCGCTGACATGAAGAGAACGCAAGCGTTGGAGCGCCTTGAGAAGCTGACCATTGAGCTGCAAGAGTTTGTCCAAACTAAGGTCAATATCCACAAGGAGATAAAGACCAAGACAACCGGTGTAGTCAATGCTCTTGGAAGATTCAAGAAACTGGACGAAGAATGGCGCTCATCATTACACCGCACCCCGTGTGCTACATCGGAGAGAAACAGTCAAGCAACTATCGTGGTGGGTGAAGAAGCGATGGACACTGGAGCCGAAGGTGACGGAGAATCAGTCGCTGAAGAAGAAAGTGAAACTATCACAACGGCAGAGACTGAATCCTTTGACCAAGACGGCCGCATCCTGAGGAAGTTGAAAAGAAAAATTCGTTCTCCCGAAGGCGGAGCTTTTCATACTCCCAAGAAGCTGAAAGACGTTGGACCTGGCCATCCCATCAAGAAGCAGGAAGTGGTTAAGGATCTTCCACAAAACTCTTGTGAACAGAACAAGAAGCCAGGCTGGGAAAAGGTGCAGTCCAGAAAGGACAAGAAGAAGGAGCGCAAGAAACTGCTCCCAGAAAAACCTCTGGTGCCTCCACCGAAGCCGAACCAGAAGCCAAGAAGAACAGCAACGAGACCGGAGGCACTTATTATCCGTCCAGCGAACAAAGATAAGTATTCTGAAATACTTACACGGATTAAGGCGGACGTTCGCCCAGATCAGGTCCGCAACACAGTCGAGAAGATACGCAGGACCGCGACAGGGAACATTCTCATCACGCTGTCGAAAGGCAGTAGTGATAGAGGTAAAGATCTGCAGAAGACTATCGCGGGAATACTTAAGGAGGACGCAAATGTCATTAGTACAGGACCTGAAGAAGACCTGGAAATTCGCGATATTGACGATACTACAACTAAAGATGACATTCTAACAGCTTTTACAAGAGGCAGCTGGAAACGATTGTGGTATAACAGTAGAGGCCATTAAAATTCGTAAGGTCTTACGTAGCAGAACACAAATTGCGTCGGTGACTCTGGCAGCAACGGTAGCGCAGAAAGTGGTAGGAGAACACGGTAAGATTAGGATCGGCTGGACCAATTGTCGTATTATAACAGTACTAAGACCAGTCCGATGTTATAAATGCTGGCATTTTGGACACCGTGCGGTTCAGTGCACAAGTAAAGTCGACCGCTCCAAACTTTGCATTAAATGTGGAGAAGAGGGACACAAAATCGCCGAATGTAATAAGCCTGCTAAATGCGCACTGTGTGCGGATCAATCCGGTACAGAGAATAACGCCCATCATGCCGGCACAAGCAGATGCCCAGTATACCAAGAGGCACTCAAGAAGATAACTGATAAACGAAAATGAGAATACTGCAACTAAACATCAATCACTGTGAAGCGGCACATGATTTGCTCATGCAGACAGTACGTGAACAGAAGCTTGACCTTGTGCTTATATCGGAACCGTATAAACACCTCGGCGGCCAACCATGGGAAACTGACTGCACCAAAAAAGCTGTCATATGGTCCTGTCGCAAGCTCCCCTTCCAGAGTGTCGTTAACAATGGCAGCGCCGGCTTTGTAGCAGCATCGGTAGATGGCATCCGCTTTTACAGCTGCTACACACCACCTAGCCTCACTATTGTTGAATTCATGGACTTTCTGGATCGACTGACGGAGGACGCAAAGCAGTACTACCCAGTGGCAATAGCTGGAGACTTCAACGCCTGGGCAGTAGAATAGGGCAGCAAACACACCAACGCTCGAGGTAAAGAACTACTGGAAGCTTTTTCTACGTTAGATGTAGTATTGTTAAACAGCGGCGATGCGCCGACGTACACTAAAGGAGACGCAAGTTCTATTGTGGATCTTACTTTTGTCAGCAGCAGCCTCATCAGAGGAAACTACGACTGGAAGGTGATGGAGATCTACACGGCCAGCGATCACAATGCGATTCTCTGGGAAGTATCAAAGGACCAGAATCCTAGAAGACCGGCTAAGAAACTTGACATCGTTGGGTGAAAGGTGAAATCCTTTGACCCAGGTGCTCTAGTAGCTGCCCTAAATAGTGAACCGCTTACTACTGGATCTGCAGAAGAAATGACCAAGGACTTGATGAAGAGAGTGACCCAGGCTTGCGACACCTGCATGCCCCGTAAACGGGGCATGAACCAAAGACCTTCGGTGCACTGGTGGAACCCAGCTTTCTACGGAAAGAGTGTCTCAAGAAAAGAAGAATATCTCAGCGTGGTTATCGGCGGCCTGACTCAGCGGAACTAGTCGCAGAATACAAGAAAGCTCGTCGAGACTTAAACAAAGCCATCAAGGATAGCAAGAAGAACTGCTGGAAAGAGCTAATCAACGAGGTGGACAAAGACTTGTGGGGCAGACCTTACAAGGTAGTCATGGCAAACTTGAAATACCAGCCAATGCCGTCTCCTACGTGTCCTCAACTCCTACAGAAGATCGTGACTGCACTGTTTCCACGACAGCGCGTTTTCAACTACCTGTTGACACAAGTCGAACTGAATGATATCCCACCTGTGACGAAAGAAGAACTGATGGAAGCTTGTAACCGCGTCGGGAATAATAAAGCGCCGGGATTGGACGGAATCCCTAATATTGCCTTGAAAACATCTATTAAAGCAGCGCCAGCGTTATTCCTCGATGTCTACAACATCTGCTTGAAGGAAGGGATTTTTCCTCGGAAGTGGAAACAACAACGGCTGGTACTACTTCCTAAAGGAAAAAAGCCACCGGAAGAACCGTCATCTTATCGTCCACTCTGCATGTTGGATACAGCCGGTAAGATACTCGAACGTATAATCCACCAAAGGATAGAAGCAGTTGTCGATCCACTATTAGCAGACAATCAGTACGGATTTCGAAAAGGACGATCAACCCTGGACGCAATCAACCTGGTTGTCGGTATAGCCAAAGACGCAATCGCCGGTACCAGAGGGAAGGGTGGAACGAAGAAATATTGTCTGGTGGCAACCCTAGACATCAAAAATGCCTTCAACTCCGCCAACTGGGATCGCATCATGCAAGCTCTTCAAGAGATGAACGTACCAGGATATCTACGAAGGATAGTCGCTAGCTACTTCACGAATAGAGTCCTTAGATATGACACGAAGAATGGTCCAAAGGAGTATGATGTTACTGGAGGCGTCCCGCAGGGGTCTGTTCTCGGTCCACTTCTCTGGAATATCATGTACAACGGATTGCTGAGACTGAAACTACCAAGAAATGTCAAACTGGTAGCGTACGCGGACGACGTAGCCGTAGTAATCGTCGCCAAGCATATTGATGAGATAAATCATATGTTCACGATCACCTTTGAGCGAATTAACCAGTGGATGGACACAGTAAACCTACAACTGGCTAAACAGAAGACCGAGGCTGTACTTATCACTAGCAGAAAAGTGGTGGAAACGATCAATTTAAACGTCGGAGACCAAGAAATCACATCTCAACCATTCATTCGATATCTGGGAGTGATGCTCGATTCCCGACTTAACTTCAAACAACAAGTTGAACACGTGACCGCCAAAGCATCAGCAGTAGTGGCTAACCTAGTACGATTGATGCCCAACATCGGTGGCCTAAAGCAGACAAGGAGGTTATTGCTATCATCGTAGTTACATCGGTCCTCACGTATGGGATATCCATTTGGTCCGACGCACTTGAGACCCAAGAATCATGGAGGAAAGCATGTCCGGTTTACCGACTGAGCGCGCTAAGAGTAGCCAGCGCCTTCCGAACAATATCAGAGGAAGCAGTGTGCGTCATTTCTGGAACTCTGCCGCTTAGAGTCTTAGCTAAAGAAAGACGGGCCCTTTACCATCGAAAGAGGACAACTACACTGAGCGCTGAAGAACTAAGAACAGAAGAACGGCAGCACAGCATCTCGCGATGGCAACTTGAGTGGGACGCCGCAGCAAAAGGAAGATGGACACACCGCCTCATACCAAAGATCGACGTTTGGCTGAGCCGAAACCATGGTGAAGTCAACTATTACCTAACGCAGATGTTGTCAGGACATGGGTGCTTTCAAGAGTATCTGCACCGCTTTAAGCACGACGATTCTCCGGAGTGCCCGTCTTGTCCAGGGGTTATTGAGGACGCAAGGCACGTTTTCTTTGTGTGTCCACGTTTCGATCCTCAGCGTGAAGAGTTAGAGAGGATCCTGAACTGGAGAATCCAACCAGAGACAATAGTAGATGCAATGTTGTCGAATCAAACTGCTTGGAACGCTACAAGCACTTTTGCCACAGAAGTGCTTACAGAGCTGCGTTCCATTGAAAGAAAAAGAGCAAATGACAGAAACTAGAAGGAAGGAAAAATAACACCTTAGCCACTAGAAGGAATAGCGGTAGCTGGATCCTCCCCTCACGAAGTAATGCCTGACGGCGGATTCCATGAGGAATTAGAGGAAAGAAGAAAAGGGGTTTAGGGTTTAGTGGGTAGGGGCGTTAGGGTCGAGTTTTAGTATGACACTGCGTCGAGTCGCCACATATCCAGGCCAAACAACTATGCCTGGAATCCGTAAGAAGGATTCCCCCCCCTAAGATAAAAAAAAAAAAAAAAAAACACACACACACACACACACACACACACACACTCGGGGCAGAAGAGATACTGCTACCGGGCTTGCTGGGTCCCGCATCGGGCTTGCTGGGTCGGGCTCGATGGGTCCCGCATCGGGCGCCTCCTCAGGTGGCGGATAGGGGAATGCCCGGCATATCTGCACGTCAGATGCGTCGGGTACCGAGGAAACAGAATACTCGGGGTGGACCAAAACCTAGCAAAAGATGATATGGAAATGTCAGAAGATTTTCAAACATCGTTTACAGTACAGAGGATGGATACCTCAGTGCCGGCGAGAGAAGGCGTGCAAACGGGCCTAAACTTGTCGTTATCAAGCGACCGTTTGAACAGTGGAGTAGACCCCATGGCTCTGCTGTCTAGCAATGCTAGCAAGGATACAGGGAGTACGAAATCAGCCCAGATGGCAGAGAACGGACAGCTGAGCAACATTCCTTCAAAAAGTGGAGGACCTTTTGCTCCTGCCACTAATCAAACCCACCGAGGAAGAATGAACTCTCTACCGACCGTCACCGGCCAACAGTCACCAATGGAGAGGCTCGGCAACAAGATTGATGAGTTAGCCGACTTCATAAAAGACAAACAGAATCTCCACCATGAGATCAGAAAATTGGTTTCGTCTATTAGTACGGCATATAGGCTGGCCAACAAATCACCAACGAAGTCGGCGTCAACGACTCAAACATCTCCGAGTCTGAACAAAAATCACAGCCACCTCTGACCACTCCTAAGAAATTACCACAGCAAGGAGATGGCAACAAGAAGAGGCCGCTGTCCACGCCCAGCCCTTCCTCAGATATTGACAAGCCAGCACAGAAAAAGACAGCCCGGGATGATACCTGGACCAAAGTGACTCGGCAAAACAAGAAAAAGAAAGAACAGGAGCCAGTGACTCAAACTGCTACAGCCCAAGACCAGCCAAACAGCGGTGGCTCCAAGAAACCAAGGAGGAAGAAGACAAGAACTAAAGCTGTCCTAGTCCAACCAGCTGAAGGGTGAACATACGCCGATCTCCTGAAGGAAATCAAGGCCAAGGTAAGCCCTGTCGAGACGGGCGTAGACATAAGGTCTATTAAAAAGACGAAACACGGAGGCGTTCTCCTTGAAATGGCTCGAAAGTCCGAAGACAGCAAGGCATTCACCGATGCAGTAAGGGCAGCCACTGCAAACATCGGCACAGTCAAGACGCTAACACCAACAACAACGATCGAGATCCTCGACTTAGATGAAGTTGTGGAAAGAGATCTGCAACGATCTCGACAATGACATCTGGGGTAAAGCCTACCAAATTGTCGCCAAACGACTTGGAAAGGCTTCACCAGAGGCGCCGAAGTCTTCAGCCTTAATGGATAGCATCGTAGCGGAGCTTTTCCCCAAACACCCGCCGCGGGAGAAGAAACACTACACTAAAAACAACGAAGTAACGCCCTTCACAACTAAGGAACTACAAGACGCAGCCAAGTCACTCAAAACAGGAAAGGCACCTGGACCTGATGGCATCCCGGCATCGGTGATCAAGATTATAGCCCTGGAATACCCAGACTTACTCCTGAACACCTACAACGCATGCTTGGCAACTGGCACCTTTTCCGCGGTCTGGAAACGGCAGAGATTGGTTCTCTTAGACAAAGGTAAGGGAACCCCCATAACACCTTCGTCGTTTAGACCACTCTGTATGCTAGACATTGCTGGAAAACTGCTCGAGAAGCTCTTACAAGGGAGACTTCGCGACGACATCGACCGTGCTGGAGGTTTTGCCACCAACCAGCATGGCTTCCGGAAAGGTCATTCGACAGTCGGAGCGATCAAGAAAGTCATAAAGACAGCAACACAAGCATGGTCTGGTAGCCTCAAAGCTCGTAAAGTATGTCTTCTCCTCACGCTAGATGTCAAAAACGCATTTAACAGCGCAAATTGGGGAGACATTTTAGACGCTCTGGAGCACAAGTTTGACGCGGAGCCAGAAAATCTGGCACTAGTCGACAACTACCTTGACGATAGAAAGCTAATAGTGGAAACTACTGAAGGCCCACAAGAATACGCCATAACGGCTGGCGTCCCGCAAGGCTCAATAATGGGGCCTGATCTATGGAACGCAGACTACGACGAGCTTCTTGAAATCCCGTTGCCAGAGCAAGTAGAGCTAACAGGCTTTGCAGACGACGTTGCAGCCACTATAGTGGCGTACAGCGTGGAAGAGGCCGAACTGCTAGTTCGGGAAACCATCGACACCGTCGAGACTTGGCTCGATAAGCATCACCTGAAACTCGCCAAACAGAAAACCGAGATGGTCGTTTTGACCCGTCAAAAATGGTTTCCAAAACCATTCGCTATGGACATGGGAGGAACAACGCTGACGTCAACAAGGGCCCTGCGGTATCTAGGGGTAATGATAGACGAGAAACTATCTTTCCGTGAACACCTCGACAGTGCATGCAAGAAAGCCAGCAAGACTGTGTCTAGCCTAGCACGAATTATGACCAACACCATGGGACCAAGAACAACAAAGAGAAGAGTTCTTCTAGAAGCAGTCCACTCGGTACTGCTTTATGGAGCGGAGATATGGGCAGACATACTAAAGCAGAAGACCTACCGGCGAAAGATCGCAGCAGTACAGCGGCGAGGCGCTCTCAGGGTTGCCTGCGCCTACCGCACAGTTTCCGAAGCGGCTGTATTGGTCATTGCAGGAGCCGCGCCCATCGACCTATTAGCGTTCGAAAGAGCAAAACTCTATGACGCTAAAGACAGTGATGATAACATGAAGGACGCAAGAACGAGGATAAAGGCGGAAACGCAGCAAGAGTGGCAGGACCGATGGACATCGGGAGAGACGGGCAGATGGACGGCGCGCCTGATCCCAAACATCAACGTCTGGCTCTCTCGGAAGCACGGGGATACGGACTTTTTCCTGACCCAGCTATTGACGGGACATGGGCAGTTCAATGCCTATCTTTTCAAGATGGGTTTGCACAGCACACCAACGTGCAAATACTGCCCGGATAAAATCGACGACTCCGAACACACATTCTTCGAGTGTGCTCGATGGAAGGACTACAGAAGAAACACTGAAGAGATCATAGGCACCAGGCTCTCCCCCTCAAGCCTGGTGACCTATATGATCAAACAAGAGAAAAACTGGTCAGCTGTTGCAGTTTATGCACAGCACCTCCTGAAAGACAAAATCGCAGAAAGGGACCAGTAGCCAGGAGTAGGCGTCGTGAGACGCAGCACGACTGGATTGAAGTAATCCTAACGCGGTTCCAATCCAGTCCTCCCCGTACCATCTAGGGGAGAGGGGAAGAGGAATGTTTTTTTTTAGTGGGTAAAAATCTCCACACTACCGACTTTCGATATCTGCCGGAAGATGGGCGGCAGAGTTAACGATACTGGTGTCTTTTGAAGATCTTTTTTCGTACCTCTTTATAAAAAAAAAAAAAAAAAAAAAAAAAAAAAAAACACACACACACACACACACACACACACACACACACACACACACATACATACATACACATACATACAGATATAATCACAACCTCGCGGGGATAGTCAGGGAAGCTTCCTGTGACCTTCAAACGTCGAGATCTGATGAAAACTCGATTTTTGCAAAACGGGGTGAAAACAATAACTTCCCGATTTTTGAAAATCTGAGATTTTTAGCGGGAAGTTAAAAAGAACCAAAAAAATTTCGAAAATTTTTTTTTTTGGCGATTTTCTTACGATTACTTGAAAAAAAATTTCAAAAAAAAATTTTCAAACTCAGATCCCAAAACTAGACACCTAGACAATTTGCCTGCACTAAACAAAGAATCCCGCGAGTTAGCGCTTGACTTTTTCATAGAGTTTTTATGTATTACTAAGTTCGTGTCAATCAAGATATATTGCTGAATACGTTTTATATATTTGTGATAATTGAATTTAATATAAAAACAATAATCTATTCCATAGATGTTTTTAACAAATTTTCCAGGTGTCTGATTGTTTTGATAAATAAATTTAGATGTTAAATACTTAGTCTCAATAAATGTATCGATATAAATTTGTACTAATTGGTGAGATATTGCGATTTACAATAATAATTTATTTTGTTTTCAAAATATTTTTTGCATGATTGCTGATCTGATGATAATTTATTAGTATTATTGATGTACTAACGTTTTCAAAAGTTTTTACCGAATATTTGTAAGAATACATTAACTTGAAATAATATAATAAAATATTTCGATAGAAAAAATTTATTTAAACAAATACGCTTCATAAATTTTTTCAGGTTCCAATCAAATCTATAAAATTTCAATAAAGTTTCCCGGTAGATAAATAAAATGAAAAAAAAAAAATACATAATTAAATCAGATCAAATATATATGGGGTATTCCATGCCAAATCGACCACTTTTGAACTCGACCCCTTTAGATTTAGCTGAAACTTTACCATTCTTTTCTACCCTTTGAAAAACATTTTTGAGAATTTTTTAAAATTTTTTTGTCCAACCCAAACAAAGTTTTGAATTTCCCAAAAAAGTGGCTTTTATATTTTCAAATAGCCATAACTTTTTTAGACATTCACTTTTGGGTCCCTTTTTTTTTTTTTAAATTTTTGTTTTTGAATGAACTTTTCAAAAAAATATAAAAAAAAATTAAATATGATCAATTTATAAGATAATCGGTTTTTTTGAACAAAATTGGTATTTTTTCAAAGTTGGTCACTTTTCATTTTTTATTTTTTTTTTTCTCAAAAAAAGCTTCAATCAATTTGACAACTATTCTCGCTCATCCCGGGCAGGGCCGATTTTTTTTTATATTTTTTTTATTTAATTGAAAAAAAAAATTTTTTTATTATTTCTAAAATTTGCCAATTTCTTTTTCAAATAAATAAAAAAAATATAAATAAAAATCGGCCCTGCCCGGAATGAGCGGGAATAGTTGTCGAATTGATTGAAGTTTTTTTTAAAAAAAAAAAAAAAATGGAAAGTGGCCAACTTTGAAAAAAAATTACGATTTTGTTAAAAAAAAAAACCGATTATTTTATAGAATTGATCATATTTAATTTTTTTTGTGTATTTTTTTGAAAAGTAAATTAAAAAACAAAAATTAAAAAAAAAAATACCTAAAGGTCAATGTGTAAAGAAGTGATAGCTATTTGAAGATAAAAAAGCCACTTTCTTAGGAAATGTATAACTTTTTTTGAGTTGAATAAAAAAATTTTAAAAAATTCTCAAAAATGTTTTTCAAAGGGTAGAAAAGAATGATAAAGTTTCAGCTAAATCTAAAGGGGTCGAGTTCAAAAGTGGTCGATTTGGCATGGAATACCCCATATATATATATATATATATATATATATATATATATATATATATATAATCCATGAATTCAACAATTAGGATGTCGTAGACCAGTGCTCGAGTTTAACAGTATGTGAAAAATCATTTTAGTCACAATAGTTAAATATCATCTGAATTGTAGATGAGAATTTTTTCAGATAGTACCCCGTACAAAAATGGATTGATCACTCATTGATCATTGACTGATCAATCATCGATCACGGATTGATCAACAACTCATCGTTAATTGATCAGTCAGTAATCAACCATATATCAATGAGAGATCACTCAAAGATCAATAACTGATCACTCTGAGGAGAATAATCTGATAGTGATCAATCAGAGATCAGTTAGAGATCACCCGGTGATCAATCAGCGACAATCTATAGATCACTCGGCGATATCATAAAGATTGTCCAGTGATGGGATAAAAATTGCCTGATGATTCCTTAAAGATGATCCAGAGATCACTCTGAGATCAATCAGCAATCATCTAGTGGTCAATCAGTGATAATCTAGTAGTCATCCAGGAATCACGTAGCAACTGCTTTGATAAAAAAATTCTTAATATAAATAGATCTTTTATTTTGAGAACATAACCATTAACAAAATTATAAGGTGCATACAGTGATCACAGTAAAACACGAAAAATTTTAATATTTTTTTCTAAAGAAGAGGAATAGAAAGAAAAAAAAAAAATTCAGCCAGCCGCTTAATCAGTACTTTTTTCTTATTTGATTTTACTTTTTTTGCTGTCCAGGTCTCAGGGAAGTAAACATGAGGGTGACACACCGTTCAAATTCAGCTGCTGACAGTTTTGGCCGAGCATTCTTTGAAATAAAACCTGAAACATATATTATTTAAATTATTGCATGTATTATTTTATTATCTGGAAATAGTTTTTCGAAAAGAGCATTTAATTATTGTGAAAACTGATCTGTAACGCAAATTAACTCTACCGTAAACAGCAGTTAATACATCATTTGGCAACCGTGTCCACCCGTTTCCACCCGTGCGGCTCATTTTTAGTAGATTGTCTGTCCCAATAACTTTCTTGAAAATCTGTCTCGACATTTCTTTCGAGTCATAAGTGTATTTGGTTTTGAGGTACTCTAACTCGCATGATTCAATGTAGACATCACTCATTGGATGCAATTCAACCTATTTATTAAAAAATTATGCCTTTAGATTATTTGTCACCCAAAATCTATCATTTGTTACCTTTCGAGGCCCCGATAAGTTCCATGGCATCTTAGAACCACTCGCTGAAGGACAAGATGCCGGAGAATCGTTCGTTTCAACAAACGTTTTAGAGGATGAAGATGAAGAACAACCGTGACCTTTGAGGAATCCGACGACGCCTTGCAAGAATTCAATGTAATGTTGAAATTCTAAAATTTAAATAATAATAATTATTTAAATAGAACAAATAAATTTTTAATGAATAGATATTATATATTTACCATCATTTTTTAAGTTACACAAAGGACAGTTAAGACATTGGGAACTCCTCTGTGAACTATTACTCTCAAATGACTCACTTTTACGAGAATTATTTCCCATAAAACGCGGATCATTAAAATCAAATTTGTGAGACTTCCTTGGTTTTGTCTTTTTTTTTTGGTCATCTTCAGAGACTGAAGTGACATCTGAGTTAGAAGTCTCACCTTCTGATGATGAATCAGTGATCTTACTTTCTTCTTCGCAGGAAGTCGCATCTCTTGTTTTGCCTGCTGGAGGTTTGTCTATTTCCTCAAAAATAGATGGCTCCTTTGCTAGCTTCAAATCTCGTTTGAGTTTTCTCTTTTTTATTTCACTGGATAGCTCTTTACCTTCCTTACTGGATTCTCGTTTGCGAGCCCTCAGGTTTTTCTTGTGTTTATTATCTTCCGGAACACAAACGTTTCCATCACCATCTACTTCTAACGACTCAAGCCAAGCGTTGTCTTCTATAATTAGAAATCAATTAATTAGCAATAATTAAATTAATTAATTAGTAATCAAAATAACTGAATTAGTTAATTAGTAATAGTTCAATTAGTTAATTAATAATATCAAAAAAATAAATAAAATATTTAAATTGAGGTTAAGACTTTTTGATTAAAATATGTTTTGTGAAAACTATTGAAATTTTTTGGTTTTTGAAAAGAAAAATTTTTTGGTTAATAATTTTGGAGTAAAAACATACCACTTGTCCTCAAAATTTTAACGGAGTGAAATTTCTTTCTCTGTAGAACCGAAGCTTCTTTTTTTGCAGAAAATTTAATTTTATTGTAAGGAATCACACTGGATTTTTTTGAGTGTATCCACCAAATTAATGCAAACATTTCAGCTGACATTCTTGGGATATCTCGTTATTATTTGATTATATTTGAATAAATTTAAATCATTTATAGATTTACAATCTGTCAATGAAATAAAATTCAATAGTGTGAATATAGTAGCGTGTTTGTTTATCAATAAAAATAACTTGTAAGTTATAATAAATAAAAGAAAGCGCTGATCTGAGTCAAATAGAAAGTAAACAATAAAATATGTCTAAAAGAGTCAAAAATATTAATGAGTACTCAAAAAGTTATCAATATAAAATCAGAAAAATATGTCAGACACAAATTCCTGCCGCATTTGATAATAGTTGTTTATCTGACGCCAGCAACAATAATGTAACTTCTGAACATGACTTTAGTAATATCCTAGAAAATTCAGTAACGAAGAAACTACCAGTAAACAATGAATTACAAATTTCATTTAGTAATAATATAATTATTGGTAATTACTATTAATTATTTTTAATCATTAATCACTGCACGTAATTATTATTCTTCAATGACTATTTAATAACGGAAAAATTTTGTTCAATATGGAGTATTTTGCTTGAAAAAAAAATTTCATTTTATTCACATTAAAGAAGTTTGTTAGGTTGACTTAATTTATTTTTTACGTTTTTAGAAATTGTGTAGAATTTAAATGTTCCTTGCGCATACTTGTCTTAAGAAATAAGTTAAGTCAACCAAAAAATTAAAAATTTAATTCCATCATATGATTCATTTCTAGGTGAAGATAATAGCTGCATCGAATATAGTTCGAAGTTAATTGATGAGTCTAGTTTTTTAACTAAGAATACTGGAAATTTGAATCGTAGTCATCAACATTTTACATTGAACAGTTAAATCAAACATATTAATTATCAAAACACCTGTCACTGTGATGATTTTTCATTTAATAGAAATTTAGACGATTGTAATTCTTGTATCGACCTCAGTTATGGTGATGATGGCGAGAGAAATGATAGTAAAGATGACCTTCAATTCCATCATGATAATTCCGGAGATATTCATTATCATGATAGCTACGGTGACGATGAAAATCACAATAACACCAATTATTTTGATGATGAGCATTGCAATAATTCAAGTAATGGTGAAGGTGTTCAGCATAATGATAAGAGTCACGAAATATCCTTCCGTGAGTCACATTTAGAACCTTCGTACGTTAAGGAGAACAATTTTTCTCATAATGATATCGATATGGGTGATCTTCCTCTCTATCCAGAAGCTCCAATATCATTAAACGAAAGTTTATTGTCAACTTTGTTATTAGGAATGCGTCATAAGTTACCTATGGCCGTTGTAAGTGATCTTCTCGTGTGGTTAAGTGTGCATTGCAAAGAACCTAACATTTGCATTACGTCAGCATATAAATTTAAAGAACACTTCGAAAATATAGCAACACCATTTATCCGTCACTACTACTGTTCGAACTGTTTCATTACATTAATTTCAGAAAAATCTACTTGTGAAATTTGTGCTAGTCAAACTGAAAATGATTATTTTATCCAAATTCCTATTTTAAATCAACTGAAAACGATGTTTTCTCGAGTTGGTTTTTATGATCAATTAAATTATCGTTTCAATCGGCAAAAATCAAGTGTTAATCATTATGAAGATATTTACGACGGAGAAATATATCAGAGTCTTTTTAAAAATGGGGGTCTTCTATCTCAACAAGCAAATATATCTTTCATGTGGAATACAGATGGAGTTCAAGTTTATAAAAATTCTAAATTTACCGTCTGGCCTTTTTTTTAAGGATAAATGAACTACCTTATAACGAAAGGATAAAAAAAGAAAATATTATATTATGTGGTTTATGGAGTGGAATAAATAAACCTGATAGTAATATGTTTATGGGTGCTTTCCGTAAGGAACTTGAACTATTACATAAAGGAGTTAACATCAATGTAGCTGGACGAAATGAACCAATAACTGTTCGAGGAATAATTTTATGCGGTACATGTGATTTGCCAGCAAAGTCAACATTTTTGAACATGTCACCACATATGGGTACATATGGTTGTCAAAAGTGTGAAATTGCAAGTCAAAAAAAAAATAAAGTTCAAGTTTATCGTTCAAATTTTCAAGTAAAGTTGCGGACCACAATCGACACAATCAAGTTAGCTGAAAAAACTCTAAAAACTTTAATTCCTGAAAAAGGTGTAAAAGGTCCAACAGTTCTTTCGAAAATTTGTTATAATTTTATTGAGACGACAGCGATTGATACAATGCACTGTGTTGACTTAGGTGTTATAAAAAAATTATTAACCATAATGTTCGATCAACAATGGTCAACTCACAAAGCTTCTCTACACTCTCAAATTCAACTAGTAGACAAGAGAATACGTTTGATTTTTCCACCATCTACAGTTCCAAGACTGCCTCAATCTTTGTCCAATTTGAAATACTGGAAAGCTTCTGAATTTCGTATTTTTCTTCTTTGTTATTGCTTACCCGTTCTGCACGACATTATGGATCCTATATATTTTAATCATATGGTTCTTTTAGTTTATAGTATTGCAACTTTGCATGCAAAAAGTATATCTCCAGAATCTCTGGAAATTTGCTCGAGGGCTTTGAGCGAATTCATTGGAAAATTTGAAGATTTATATGGTACTCGCCATATGAGCTGTAATTTACACCAATTAATTCATCTCGTGGACGAAGTCAAAAAACTCGGACCTCTCACAATGTCATCATGTTACCCCTTTGAAAATTTGAATGGTATTTTGAAATATTTAGCTCACAGAACAAGATATGCGCAGTTGCAGATTTGCTCAGCAGTAACGTTATATTTTAATTTATCGGATACTAAATTGAATACGTTGAGACCTGGCACAAAAATCAATGCATTTTGTAATAAGTTAGAATTAGCAAGTAGAAATAGACGTAAACTTACCTTGATTGCTGAAAAAAAATATATTGCTGGAACCTACGAAATCAAACCGTACATATCAGGTTGTTACTTCACTGCATTTGAGAATGGCAATGTATTGGCCAACACAAAGAAATTTATAATATTTAATAAACTTTTCAAATCAGGAGTATTGTATGATTCGGAAGATTATTTGGCTCAAAAACGAAAACAAAATCAAATCAGGACCGAAAAAGTAATAAAGAATTATCCAAGAACAAACTCGAGTTTTGTAAAATATCGCCTCAACGAAAGAAATTATAAAATAGGACAAATACAAATATTTGTGGGATTATGTGAATGTGACTGTCAAAAATTCTGCGACCAATGTTTTAACAGGTCACAATTTTTTGCAGTTTTAAAAACTTTATTTACATACAATCCATTTCACTCTGTGGTTCCAAATATAGTATTAGATAATATATTTCTATGTAGAAAACTAAAAAATATAATAGCAGTTCCGATTAACAATATTGAATGTCCTTGTTATGTTGTAGAAGATTTTCGAAACCAAAACAATTTGTACATAACTGTACCAGAAGGAAGTGACGACATGCAATAAATTAATGTTTTTATAACGCTGTATATACTACGTTCCTTAACTAAGATTCAATTTAATTTAAACCTCGTTATTAAATTGTAGCAAAAAAAATAAAAATTTCTTGATACTGAAAATAAAATTTATTTAAAGTGTTCTTGATAATATTTTTTATTACAGCTATTACTTGTATTTATTTATGATATTTATAGTTATATATTCAGTAATGATTACTTCATAAAGGTCCGATCCTTTATTGATAATTAAATGGCCACTGTGTGATTTTCATTTAAACATCGGACGATTTTTATGCGATTTCCGAATGATCTATAGGTTGTCGCTGATTGATCACTGGGTGATCTCTAACTGATCTCTGATTGATCACTATCAGATTATTCTCCTCACAGTGATCAGTTATTGATCTTTGAGTGGTCTCTCATTGATCTATGGTTGATTACTGACTGATCAATTATTGATCAATTAACGATGAGTTGTTGATCAATCCGTGATCAATGATTGATCAGTCAGTGATCAATGAGTGATCAATCCATTTTTGTACGGGACTGTAAACTTTTTTGTAACGTAACCGTCACAACTTTCTATAAAATATTAATGAAATATAATATACATTTCAGATATAAGAGAGTAAAACTTCTGCTAACATCACGCGTATAGGAATCTATCATTATCACCAAGTCAAAAAGATTCTTCAGGACTGTGACAAGAATCCAGTGGACGAACACCAACTGCTGTATGACGAGCAAAATCCGCTCTCGTTATTCGCTTCAACTTACATGCCAAGGCATCTACTCGCTTGTTGACGTCTACATTAGCAAAGTCAAATTTTTAAAGAAGTCAAGATTTGAACTCAGTAAATTACTTGAGTTATACGGCAATGGTGAAAGCAAGACCAGCGAACCTGGTGAAGTTGGATCAAAAGTTGACAGACCCGAAGGCTACGAACCAACAGTTCAAGCATTAGTTTATATAAATAGTAATAAATCAAATTTCGTTAATATTCAAAATATATGAGTTGAAAACTCATGACTGCTAGTTAATCATAAAAATTTGCGAAGAATTCACATCGTTAAAAAATTTACGAACATCAAAATTTCTCATGAAATGTTTTCATCTGAAAACAAGTACGTTTATTTCTTTAAGTAATCATGAATATTGAAAGGAAATAACTTTAATTTTTTTTTCCAGGATAGAAAGTGGAAACATACCTATGGACATTTGTAGGTTCTTAAATTATTTCTAAATAATATTCATTAGCACTGGTGACTGGCATTAAAATATTGCCGGTTTATCATGGTAATTTAACACAAAATAATAAGGTAAATATAATTAAGTTTTGATAATTAAAAATTATTAATGATCATGGTGCAAGTACTTAACGTACAAAAAAGAATTTATTACATTTTGAAATGTAATTTTTGCGAGTAGAAAAATTTTTATTCAAAGTTAAATTAAAATTAACAAATAAATTATACTTACATGCATATATTCAATTCTATTGCATGTAGTTACTCGATGAACTGGCTTAAAACATAATAAATTATGATGCGATACGTCATAAAGATGAATAAAAATAAAGTTTAATTTTGTCAAAAACCATTTGTTTACTGGAAAATAAAGTTTGTAAGCAATAACAACAAAATTATCATAATATTTTTACTGAGTTTGTTAATTAACACAAAAAATGCATTAATTAGAGAGAAATTTTCAACACAAAAAATTATTATCAAGAAAAATTTGTTGAGCCAATACATCTCTACTTAAGTAGATTTAATTTTGTTTTATAATTTTTCTCTTTTATTCAAGACGATAAATCTTCAAAAAAATTTCTGGTTTTAAAAATATTTTACTTCAATCGGTTATTTCAAGTGAAAACTTCAACTATCAATCTTCTAATTCAACAAATTTAAAACATGAAAAAGTATTTTGTATAGCTTTATTGTTCTCAGTCTAATATATAGTAAATAGTCTAATCGAGAAGTTAATTTCCTGCGAAAAATAGTTACAAGTCTCCTAAAAATATTGCTAATGGCTTAGACGATTCGGAATGACTTCCAGAGAAAGACGTTTGTTAGATTTCTTGTGGAAAAAAAATAACAATGGCTATTAACAAAAAACTGTTAAGAAAATTAGAATTCTAGTGTCATCTAGACACTTCAAACAATATAATTCCGCGGTAATAAAACTTGTATCACTATTTTTTTTTTAAGAAGTTATTCAATTGTTAATTAACAATTTTTTTACGGGTTTATGTTGTCATAAAAGGCGGTATAAAAGTTTAAATAACTAATTTATAAATTTTTTGTTTCAGAGCCCTTTTCATAAACATACTCAACAAGATGGCGTTATAAATGTTTATAAAATATTTTTATTCCATTAATTATTAATTTTTGAAGTAACAAAAAAATTAAAAATTTAAATTATGCATGTTAAATAATTTTGTTTTCTTATTATAAATTATTACTGATTTTATATTTTTGTTAGGCATCAAATGATTACTTTTCAAATTTTTTTATGTCATTTATTTATGAATTTTTAAAAAACCAATGAATTTATTAAATATTTTCAAAAAAAAGGTTTTTCATCATATTGTTAGCGTAAGAAAATGATGATAAAAAAAAATTTTTTTTTCTTAAAAACAATATCTTATTGTTTACAATCGTTTTTTTTTTATATTTTGATTATTTAAATAAATTATTAAGGAATCATTTTTAGTTTTAAAAATCATAATTTGGATTTCTCAATATAATGCCAAAAAAACATTTTTATGTCAATAATCTATTCATTTATTTATACAACAATTCATTATTAACAATTTTTATTTTTTTCTAGAAAATAAAAAAATTTCAAAAACAGCAACCTGTCACAGTATGGCAAAAAAAATTTTTCCTATTTTTTAAAAAATATCTGTATTTTGAAACACGACTAAGTCCAATTGACTCGATTTGTCAACAAACAAATTGCTGTAAATTTGCTACTATTGCAGATACAGTTTTCGACCTTCAAGTCGTTTTCAAACTGTATGATTTAAGGTTTCCTATAAATTTTAAACCTAAAATTTTTCCGTTATAGTTCTGTAACTACACGCATTTATTTATAAAAATTTGCTTTTTCGATTTCTCTATCAAGTAAACAAATAATGTTGTGACAAAAATGCTTCAGGACTTTTTTGTTACCTGATTATTAAACTATTCAAATATATTTCTTTTATATATTTAACCTTATTCATTTATGAAATTTTTGAATATATTAAAATTATTTTATATTTTCGCTTTCATTTTTAAGATGTCCAAAGTACATAGTGATTGAAACTATAAATTTATTTATAACTATAAATTTCATTGTAATAATAATAATAACAATAATAATTATAAAAATCTAACAACGTTGCATAATTTTCATCTATAATTAATAAGAATTAATTTTCTTACAAATGAGGCTTATTATTTTTAAGATTTATCTCTAATCTCTGGCTTTCAATTTATTTCCAAAAAAATATGAACGAAAATATAAAATAATTTAGATAAATTCAAAATCTGCAATAGTTGCATAGTTACAGCAATTTGTCTGTTGACAAATCGAATCAGTGCTTAGACTTAGTCGTGTTTTAAAATCCAGATGTTTTCTATAAAATAGAAAAAAATTTTTTCGCCATATTATTGCAGGTTGCTGCTTTTAAAATTTTATTATATTCTAGAAAGAAATAAAAAAAAATGTTAATCAAATCAATGAATAGATAATTGACATAAAAATGTTTTTTTGGCATTATAATGAGAAATGCAAATTATGATTATTAAAATCAAAAAACGATTCCTTAATAATTTATGTAAATAATCAAAATATAAAAAAAACGATTGTAAACAAAAAGATACTTTTTTTTTAATCATAATTTTCTCACGCTAACAATATGATGAAAAAAATTTTTTTAAAAATACTTAATTAATTCATTTGTTTATAAAAAATTTATAAAAAATTGACAAAAAAATTTGAAAAGTAATCATTTGATGACTAACCAAAATATAAAATCAGTAATAACTTAAAATAAAAAAACAAAATTATTTAACATGCATTATTTAAATTTTTAATATTTTTGTTACTCCAAAAATTAATAATTAATGAAATAAATATATTATATAAACTTTTATTACGCCATCTTGTTGAGTATGTTCATAAAAAGGGCTCCAAAAAACAAAAAATTTATAGATTAATTATTTAAACTTTTATACTGCCTTTTATGACAACACAAACTCGTAAAAAAATTGTTAATTAACAATTGTTAACTTTTTAAATAACTTTTTAATTGAATAACTTTTTGAAAAATTGTGTTACAATTGTAAATATGGCGGAATCATATTGTTTAAAGTGTTTAAATGACACCAGAATTTTAAAAAATTATTTAATTCATATTTAATTGAATAAAAAAATTATTTGAAAACTATGCTTACTACAGTGGCGGCGCGCGCATTCCAAAACTGCCGCGCGGAAGCCGATTTTCAACGCTAAATTTAAATTATAAATAATAGAGCTACAATTCCGAGAATAGAGGAATTTGCTGAAATTTCCTGCTCTTTTAGAAACTTTTTTAATATTTGAGCTATAACTTATACTCTTTGAAGACAAAAACTATTTTTCACAGGAAATCAGCTTCTCGACTAGACTACAAGCAACGATGGAAAAAAAAAACTGTATTTATGATTAAGATCTATCTTTAAAGAATTTTCAATATTTT